>NW_023311390.1:0-3167 GCF_011077185.1 Oxyura jamaicensis | reverse complement strand
GGGGGGGAACAGAGAGACAAGGCAGAAAAACTTTTCTCTGTAGCGCAAACTGACAGCAATAGGACCAAATAAAAACCTTGAAATTCCATCTGAACATAAGAAAGCTTTTGTTTTGTTTTGTTTTGTTTTGTTTTGCTTACTCTGTGGGTGCATATTCTCTGGCACACGTGGTCCAGAGAGGCTGTAGAGTCTCCATCTCTCAAGATATTCAAAAGGCATCTGGACATGATCCAGGGCAACCTTCAGTCAGTGGCCCGGCTTGAGCAGATGGGTTGGACTACACGAGCTCTAGAGGTCCCTTCCAGCCTCAGCCATTCTGTGATTCTGATGCCTCAGATTAGTAAGAATCAGGATGGAAAGAAAGGAGAACCTTTGCTGCCCTTCCAATACCTCATAGTTTGCCTGCCGCACAATAGCTTCCAGCTCCTCCTGTTTGTTGCGCATGCTGCGTGCATTGGTGTAGATGCACTTGAGTCACATCATTGTCCTCACCCTCAACCTTGGGACCCATTGTGCTCACCCTCAACCCCAGGCTCATCTCTACTGAGACTCATTTCCCCCTCATCCCCCTTCATACCTAGTTTAAAGCCCTCACAATGACCCTTGCCAGCTCCTGGACTAGAGTCCGTTTCCCTCTTTGGGACAGGTGAGACCCATCGGCAGCCATCAGGCCAGGTGCCCATGCCTGTCAGTGTTCAAGAGGCCTTTGGAGACTGCCCTCATTAATATGCCTTCTCTTTTCCTTAGCCCTGAAGTGGTCAGGCAGTTGGACTGGGTGATCGCTGTGGGTCCGTTCCAACGGAACTATTCTGTCACGCTCAAACGAGTGCCCACCATCCTGTCTAGGCAACTGCTATGGGAGCTTCAAGGGCCCTAACGCTGCTGGTCGCTAACAGTCTTTACGGCTTGCCTTTAGTGCGACTAGGGGTGGACGCACAGCCCAAAGGTGCATTTTCTTGGTTAGCAGGCCATGTAGGACTCAGCCCTGCCTCAGCAGAAGTCATCCAGGAGGAGAAGAGGGAAGGAGCAGGCTTGCGAGTCCCCTTTTTTATTTTTGAGAGCAGTTTGGAGGGGGTTCGGAGCCCCTGGCAGCTCACTGCTCTTGGGGTTGTAGGTTGTGGGTGCCGGGGCCTTGGTGCCCAAGGCAGCCGTGCATCAGCTGGGCGGTGCAGCATCTGTGACACGGCTCTGACGCCTGTCACGTGTCAGAGACATGTCACAATGGGGAGCTGTCCTCAAGGGAGCGAGCGCCGGGTAGTCTGCTTCATTTGGACTCGGGCGATCCGTGAATATGGTGTGTGGGGGAAGGCTGGGCTGGGCAAGGGCTGCCGCACGCATGGGGGGGGGGGGAGGGGGAGATGTTCTGAGCCTGCACCTGGGGCCCAGAAACTCAGGGCCACGCCACAGACAAGGCATGGTACTGCCACAGGGGGATGGGAGCAAGGGTAAAGGGACTCCCAGGGAGTCTCTGCCCGGGGCCTGTGTCCCCTTCAAGCCTGCCGACACCCAGCCACGCAGTGCTCACAAGCCCTGCTTTTGCCCCCTCCAAGACCACCCCTCTTACCTGCCCCGCTCCCCCAGCCACCAGCTCCCTCCCAGCCAGACCCCCTAACCCCCTTTCTCTCCCCTCTCCTCCAGGCCGTGGCTGAGTGGATTGTCTTTGTCCTGTCTGTGGTGGGAAGCCGCTATGTGGGGCATGTCAACGAACAGGCTGACATGTCCATGCTCGAGCGGATGTGGCAGCGTGAGGAGCAGCAGAGACAGGAGATGGCTCGGCTGCTAGACGAGATGGAGCACAAGGTGGCTGTCGAGGAAGCCATGCTCTCCACTGTGTTCCAGCAGTGGCATATCTGGGCCATTGTTGGAGCCTTTGTCCTGCTCTGCGGGCTCTGCTGGCTGGCCAGGCGAAGGAAGACAAAGCCTGCCAGAAGCAGAAAGGAGCTCAGCTCGAGCAGTGAGGAGGAGGGGGAAGAGGACAACGAGGAAAAAATCCGCAGTGGTGCACGGCGTGCTTTCAGGTCTTCAGCAAAGCGCACCTTTAGGCCCATGCAAGAATTGACCATCGTGTGCAAGGAGCTAGTAGGAGACCTCCTCTGCGTCAGCCAAGCACTTTGCAGGAATATTTTCATGCCACAGCTGCAGCTAGCCACGGGGACGCATAGCCCCTACAACGGCTGGAGTCTCCAGGAGGATGGCTTATTCTACCGTGTGCATGTGTTCCTGGATCCACCTCCCGGCTTCTCCTTCCTGCTCGAATTGGACCCCACAGGGCAGCGGCCAGCAAGGCAGCCTGACGTCCGTCTGGAACTGAAGTGCGTGTGCTCCAGGGAGAGGCTGCTGGGGGATGTGAAGTGCATCCTCCACCATCCCAATGACAACCTGGGGGAGTATCTGGCCTCGCGTCTCCTACGCACCCTCTGCACCAAATTGTACCTAGACACGGAGAAAGTCGCCTCCTGGGTCCAAGTGCTGGTGAAAAAGGCCTGGGTGCTTTTGCCTATGTCGCACCACTGCCAGCTAACGGTGCTGCCCTCCTCCCACTCCTGCAAGTTACAGGTGACAAACGCCTCCCAGAGGACCATCTTCATCGAGATGATTTTTGCCGTGCAGCAAGCTGAATAGCTTAGGCTGCAGCATCAGCTAGGCAGGGGCTGGCTTCACCATCAGCACGCCGTGAGAGACATCACATCATGACCATCAGCTGCGCTTCTTCAGGCTCACGGCGAGGCACGCCTGCCAGAACAGCTTCTACCTCCTATGTCGCAGCTCTGCACCGTATCCTGGAAGGCACAGACTGTTCCACCTCTTCCTCAAAGGCAGCTGTGATGCACCTCCTGCTCACTACACCCTTGCCAAGACGGCACAGGAGGTGTCCTGCTGCAGCTGGATGACATCCTCTGGTACCCATGCTGCTGCCTAGAGGAGAAATACCGTTGAGCCTTCCTCCTAGGAAATAAAAGGGTGCCCGAGGAGGTTGTCTTACCCTCGGTCTTCTGAACAACCATCCTGCTCAACCTCTCGCAGTACCTGGTGCTGGAACCAGCTGCCCAAGCCCAGGTGCTGCACAAGTTCCAGGAGCTACAAGACCAGCTCCAAGTATTATTCTGACATCAAAAGAAAAAGACCAGCTCCAAGTGTTGTTTTGACACCTACAGACATCAACAGAG
>NW_023311389.1:0-1898 GCF_011077185.1 Oxyura jamaicensis | reverse complement strand
CCTGAAGAAAAGAAATCAACATTGTGACCAGCAATATTAAACTAATGCAATGCTTTTAACTAACTTGGCCAGAACGCTCATTAAAACAACTCCTTGTGCCCAGTGCTGGGAAACAAAAAGCAGCATTGTGGTAGAAGTGGGCAGGCAGCTAGGCACTGAGTAGCTGTTCACTCAGTCCATTGCCCCCCAGCTCCAACAGTGGGATGGGAGAGAGTAAAAAAAGTAAAATTTCATGGGTCAAGATGCAGACAGTTTAATAGGACAGAAAAGGAAGTGAGAATAATATTAACAATGAAAAAATAAAAATAAAAAGAGAGTACAAAGCAAGTGATGCCCAATGCAGTGGTTCACCTCCTGCTGACCGACGCCCAGCCAGACCCCAAGCAGCAGCCCCACCTCCCTAGCCAACGCCCCCCATATTTATTGCTCAGCACGATGCCGTGTGGTCTGGAATATCTCTTTGGCCAGTCTGGGTCACCTGTCCGGGGTCTGTCCCCTCCCTGCTCCTGCTGCACCCCCAGCCTCCTCGCAGGCAGGGCAGAACAAGGAGCTGAAAAGCCCTTGCCTCTGGGTATGCACTGCTCTGCCACAACTAAACCATCGGGGTGTGATCAGCAATATTGTCACCCCAAATCCAAAACACAGCACTGCACCAGCCAGCATGAAGAAAATTACCTCTATCCCAGCCAAAACTAGGACAAGCTGCCACTTCTTCACGAGGGCTGGGGGATGGCACAGCAGGGCTCAAACAACCAGAAGGGGAGACGAGCCCGCACACAGTCTCCAAATTGCCACATAGGAGGGGAGAGCATTTTTACCAGGTGGTGGTGGTGGTGGTGGTGTTCTTGTTTCCTTGTTTATTGCCCCATCTTGGGAAGAGCTCCTCATGAAGCATCTCAGAGGAACCCCAGCACTGAATTCCAGGACTCCTTCCTGGCAGACCTGAAGCCTTTTGCTTCTCCAGAGGAACTGCTGCCCCTCTCACTTGTTTGCTCAGCCTGCTGCTATGCTTTGAGCACTGCCACGGAGGCTCTGGCTGCATCTTCAAGCACCCACTGTTTGGGCTTCTCATCCCCAGACCGAGACACCTCCCAGCATCCCCCCCCCCCCCAAGCCCATGGTGGTCCTCTGAGGGACTCCTCCTGTGACACCAGGACAGCAGCCAGGTCCCCTCCTCCCCTCACCCTTAGGGCTCCAAAGAAGAAGAGATGCCACTTCTTCAAGTGGCACGGGGGATGGGAAAGAAGAGCTGACACAAGCCTCAACAATTATTAAAACAACTATTTATTTACACAGCGTCTTACAGGCAAGCCTGCAAGACATTGAGTCTGGTGGTTCTGCCCAAGTTAGTGGTGGGCGTGGAGGCTACGCCGCGCGTAGGGAGCTGTGGCTTAAGCGTTGCTCTTGCCGGGCTCTGAAGCCACCATCAGGACACCAGGACTTGCCAGGGGAGCTCCATGGTTGTTCTGTCAGCGTGGATCCACCTCCATGGGTTGTTCTGCATCTTGTGGTGGATCCACGTCCATGGGTTCTTGCGCATCTTGTGGTGGATCCACGTCCATGGGCTCCTCCCTGCTGGCTGGCAGATGGACGTGCCTGTGTCCCTGGTTGTTGGCAGGATGATTGGTGGGCCGTGGTCCCACAGCATTCTTGATCCAAACAACATGCCGGGGACTCGCGGTGGTGGCTGCTGGCTTCAGAGCCACGCTCTGCGTTCTGCCGGTCACATGCACGCTGGCCATCACCGTCTTGCCAGAAGAGCCATCCGTTGTCCCGGTCTGCTTGGTGTGATGCTGGGGCCTCGCACTGCTCCCTGGTGGCTTCACAGCCGCGCTCTGCGTTCCACGGTTGACATGAACGCTGGCCATCGCTCTTGTGAGAGAGCTGATCTTCCTCCT
>NW_023311388.1:0-5694 GCF_011077185.1 Oxyura jamaicensis | reverse complement strand
AGGGAATGTTCAAGATCAGCTTTATTGGAGGAAACAACAAAAAAAAAACCAACCCCAACCCCCCCAGCCGAGGGGGGGCAAGTAAAAGGCAGCTCTGGGGCCTCCCCTGGAGCCCACGGCGGGCACGCTGCCCCCAGGGCGCCCCCTCCCCAAACCGGGCTCAAACCCAAGGGTTTTGGGGCTGCTCTGGCCCCGGGGGCACTTTGGGGCAGGCCGAGGGGCGCTGAGGGAGGCCCGGCGCCAGCCTCCAGTGGCCAGGATGCGGAGGCCGGGACGTGGTCCTGGGGCTGCTGGCTCGGGCTCCGAAGCCCCCCCCGTGGCAGGGGGCCGGAGTCCGCGAGCCCCCTGCCTGCAGCCCCCGGGGCGCAGCCCTACCTGCGGCTCCGGGCATGGGGCTTGTGGCAGCGGTGCTGAGCTCGGCCCTGGAGGCTCCTGGGGCCACTGGAGGCTGCAGCAGCGAGCACGGAGCGCGGCGTTCTTTTTTGTGTTTTCCTCTTCTGTACTTTGCGGGCGCATGTTTTGTGTGTTTTGTGTTTTTTCCTGCGGTAAGAAGTTTAAGAAGGGTCTCCGGAGGTGCTGACTTTCAGGATTTATTTGGGCCTGCAGGGACAGGTTTGCTTTGGCTCCCCGGGGGGCACGGGGGGCAGCGCGAGGCCCTCATTCGGCGCTCTCCTCATCCTCGCCGTCATCCTCACCGTCCACCGACAGCGCCGCGTACTTGCTGGCGTGGCTGAACTGCTGGCAGGGAGGCAGCGGGGCAGGCGCCTTGTCACCGGGGGGGCTCAGCCCCCCCCGGGACTCCCCGAGCAACAGGGAACCCCCTCCCCAAGGAGGCCGACCTCCCCCCGTGGGCAGGGTCCTTACGGAGGCTGGACTCTCGTCGAGTTTCTTTGGCTCAGGCGCAGGTCTCACATCATGATCCTTCCTGCTCTCCTTCCTGCAACACCCGGGGGATGCTGGGCTCAGGGGGGGGGGCGCCGGGCTGGGGGGGGTCCCCCATGCTCAGCACCACTCAGCACGCACCGCTCAGCATCTCCTGGGCCGCGGCCAGAGCTGCCGCTTCGTGCCTTGGGGCCAGTCTCCCGGGCGCCGTCCGCCTTGCTCTCGTCTCCTGGGGCAGAGGGGGCCGCGGGGTCTCGCCACCAGCTATACACAGGGCTGCAGCCCCCCCGCGGGGACCCAGGCCCTGTCCCGGCGAGGGGACAGATCCCGGGACTCCGCTGGGGGGGCGCAGTGCTGCCCCCCCTGGCCTCACCTTTCCTAGGGGTGCTCCTCGGGGCCACACCATCCTCCAGGGGCAGGCCAGGCGCCGTTTGGCTGCTGATGGGGGGCAGAATGTGACTGTCAGCACCTCGGGGGGGGGGAACATGATCCCCTGGGGCTGAGTCGGGACCCCCGGCACTCCCAGGAGCCCCCCCCAGTGCTCGGGGGGTGTTCTGTGGCTCACCCACCTAGGGGGGGAGTGCTGCTCCGAATCCGAGCCGGGGGGGCGTGCGGGAGGGTTGGCGCTGCGCTTCACCCAGGCGTTCTCCTTGGGGGGAGGCGCGGGCATGGCCTTGAGGGGCTGCTTCTCCTCCTGGGGCCGGGCGGGGGGCGAGGGTGCCTCGTCCTCCCTGGTGAGTGGCTCGTTCTCCAGGGACTTCTCACTCTCCCTCCGCCGCGTGGCTGGGGGGACACGGGGCCGGGGCAGGCCCGGGGGGGTCATCACCGCCATCCAGGGGGGTCACGGCACCGTGCTGCGGCACCACAGGGCCCGTACCGTCCCACCACCTACTCCTGCCCGTAGGGCCGGTGCCTGCGGCGGGGCCAGGGGGGCCGCTCTGCGAGGACTCGCTCCCCGTCCGCGACCGCTCCTGGTTCTGGTTCTCCTCGCTGCGCCAGCTGGGGTGCCTGGGGTGGTGGTGGGGTGAGCGGGGCAGCCCGGGAGCCCGCCCCCCCGGGCTTCACGCCCGTGCCGTCAGCGCCATGCACCTCTCCCGGGGCCGCCTGTCTATCCGCTTGTCATCCTCCAGCTGCCGCTGCAGCTTCTCCTGCTCCTTCTGCAGCCGCTCCTCCACCTCGCGCTCGCGGGCGGCCGTGTCCACCGGCTTGGCCCCCCCAAAGATGGAGGCCGCCCGGCTGGACTGCGGTGCGGGGGCCACCGCTGCCTCCTCCTCCTTGGGTGCACTGCGCGGCTTCAGGTTCAGCTTCGGCCGCTGGGTGGGACCTGGCGGGACCCCGCGGGCACTGAGCGGGTTCTGGGGAGGGGAACCCAGACCCCGCGACCCCCCCGGCGCTCCCCCTGCGGCCGCTACCTCGGTCATCGCGGCGGAAGTCGTCGCGGCCGTAATCGTCCCGCGTACTCCACCTGTCCATGCGGTCATCGCGGCGGTCGTAGCGGTCGTCGTAGCGGTCGCTGCCGCCCCGGTAGTCATCGTCCCGGCGGTAGCCGCTGCCGAAGGCTCTCCTGCCGCTGCCTATCCGCGAGTCGTAGCCTGGGGGGGGAACCACCCTGTGGGTGCTCCCTGTGGGGGAGCACCCCCGAGAGAGGGACCAGGCCCCAAATAGGGACTGTGCACCTGCCCACCAGGGCCCGATGCCGCTCGCAGGGCAGCGGCAGCAGCTGGGGCACGGTGCCAAAGCCCCCCAGGACCAGCCCCGGCTCCCCCCGGCACGCCTCGCCCTGCCCTGCCCCACCTCGGTCGTAATCCCTGCTGCGGTCATCATAGCGGTCCCGGCCCCCGAAGCCGCGGTCCATGTCCCTGCGCGGGCCATCACGATATCGATCATCGTAGCGATCCCGATACCCTGTGGCAGGGGGAATGGGGGATTTGGGGGGAAAACCGAGGCAAAATGGCACCCTGGGAAGCGAGCTGGGGGACCGGGCCTGAGCAACTGCTCCATGAGTGCCCGATTGGATGGATCCGATCCGCAAGGATGTTGAAACGCTGGGGGAGCAGCACAGCGGGCTGCGGTTCCCGAGGGATGACCCCATGTCAGGATGCAGAAGCCCCAGAGACCTGGCTCCACTCCCACCACCCCAGCAGGGGGCCTGCCCTCCCCTTGAGCTCTCCCCCGAGCCCCCTGTGCCCCTCTCACTGTCGCCAAAGCTGTCGTCGCCCCGGCGTGGCGGGTAGTCATCGAAGCTGTCGGTGGTGGCGGGCCGGGCCCTCCAGTCGCTCTCAAACCTCTCCGAGTCGCGGAAGCGGTCACGGTCCCTGCCAAAGCAGCGGTCGTCGCGATCTGCAGGGGGGGGGACAGGGAGGGGAGCCCTGAGACAGCACGGCCTGGGGCAGCGCGATAGGGGCAGCGGGGAGGGGGGGGTCGCGATAAGGGAATGCCCCAAGGGGGAGGGCACTGAAGGTGCTGAGCGCCGCCCCGGCCCCCGGAACCATCAAGGGGAGCAGGGACGGAGCGGAGGGGGCGGATGGGGGGGGGTCCGAGTCCCACCTTTATCCTGAGCCTGATCAGCGACGTCCACGCGTATCCTTCTGTTCCCTAGGGACTGCGGATGGGTGGGCCGTCAGCCCCGCGCCCCTACGGCGCAGAGACAGGGCCAGGCCACTGCCCGAGCTTGGGGGGATTTTATACCACAGGGGATCTCCAAAATCCCCCAAACCCCATTTTTTCCCCACTTGAGTCTCTTTTTAACACGCACTCTACAACATGACGCTCCACACGGCATCTGCAGCCCCCAGGACTGAGCAGGAAGGTGCCCGACGCGGGGTGCACCCTGGGGGCTGCACTCACCTCTTCGTTGAGGCTCAGTGCCTGGAACAAGGAGTCGATGTCTTCAAACTCGGCGTAGCCAAACCCTTTCAACCTCTCGGGGTTGGTCGGCTCCCGGGGCAGGCGCACAGCGCTGATCTGCAGGGGAGAGGGGACAGAGCCCGCGGTGAGGCGGCAACCCGCGCTGACTGGGGGGGGACAAACCCCGGGGACCACCAGGGGCAGGGAGCTTCAATGCTGTGCTGAGGCTTTTGAGGGCTTTTGGAAGATTTTGGGGTCTTCTGGAGGTTTTTGGAGGCTTGCTGGGGTACGGGCACGAGCTCAGCATGTCACCTGCCCCACATCCACCCCGGTGCTTGTGGGGCTGGGAGCCATGGCCACCAGGAGAAACCCAGCCAGAGGGACCGACCCAGCTGAGCGGGCTGGGAGGCGTTTCCCCATTTTCCTTGTGACCCAAATCATTTTTTTTTAATAAATCACATTTTCCCCTGTACAGGCTGTCTACCTGCCATCTCCTTGTCTTTACTGGGAACCGGGAGCATCCCCATCCTGTCCCGTCTCATCCTGTCCCGTCCCGTCCCATCCCATCTCTGTCCCATCCCATCCCTGTCCCATCCCATCCCATTCCCCTCCCAATCCCCAATCCCCTCCCCATCCCCTCCCTCTGGCCCCCAGCACCACGAGGCAGGCGCCTTGCTCATGCTGCCCGAGCCTCCTTGGCCTCTCCTCCAGCCCTTGGCCCAGCCTCGCCACCCTTCTCCAGCACCTTCCTGTCCCTAAGGCCCCTTCTGTGTCACAACCCCCCCCCCACAAAACCCGACGAGGACCCGCGTGGGGTCCTCCCGGCTCTGCGCCCCCACCACTCACGTTGAGGCCTCGGAAGAAGTCCTTGATGGACTCCTCGGTCACGTCGTACGGCAGGTTGCCCAGGAAGGCCGTGTACGGGGGGCACTTGGGCAGGCGGCTCCTGTCGATGTTGGGCTCCCGCGCGGCGCGGGGGGCGGTGGGCAGGATGGAGCGGTCGATGGGGGGGGCCCGGTACACGTCGTCTTCGTTGCTGTGCCATGCCGTGGACACTGCGCACATGCACAGCACTCAGGGTGGCCCCGCGACGCTGGGGGGGCACCCAGGGCTGAGCCCACCGCGTCTGGCCCCGGGGGGGGTTTGGCCACCTGGACCGGTGGCCAACTAGCCCAGTGGCTGTCTGGTTGCTTAGCCCAGGGGGCGTTTAACCCAACAGCCAGTCAGCTCCGTAACCACGTAGTGCAGTGGCCATTTAACCCAGCAGGCATCCAGCCCAGCGGCCAGTTGGCTCAGGAACCGTTTAGCCCAGTGGCCATTTGGCCAATTAACCCGGCAGCCATTTGGCCCAGTGGCCATTTAACCCAGCACTCACTGAGCCCAGTGGCCATTTAGCCCAGTGCCATTCATTCCAGCAGCCAGTTGGCAATTTATCCATTTAACCCAGTAGCCAGCTGGCCATTTAGCCCAGCAGCCATTTGACCCAATGACCATGTAGCCATTTAACCCAGTAGCCATTTGGCCATTTAGCCCAGTGGCCAGTTGGCCCAGTGGCCTTTTAACCATTTAGTCCAGCAGCCAGTTGGCTGGTTAGCCCAGTAGCTATTTAGCCACTTAGCCCGGTGGCCAATTAACCCAGCAACCAGTTGGCCCAGTGGCCATTTGGCCATGTAGCCCAGCACCATTTGGCCCAGTGATCTTTTAACTCTTTAGCCCCACGGCCATTTAACCAGTTAGCCCAGGGGCCATTTAGCCATTGGGCGCAGTGGCCGTGTAGCCTGGCAGCCATTTGGCCCAGCGGCCGCTCCACCACTAAGCCCAGTGGCCACTCAACCCAGTGGCCCCTTGCCCATTTTACCCACCCATTTGCCCCCTGTGTGCCCCTCCCGCCGTACCGTCCCCCTCCAGGTCATCGGTCTCATCGGCCCAGCTCACAGGTTTGGGGATGTAGGTGGGCCCCCCCCC
>NW_023311387.1:0-2887 GCF_011077185.1 Oxyura jamaicensis | reverse complement strand
CATTCACCTTTTAATAGTCCCATATGGCCAGTGCGAAAGTCTAATGGTGAGTGGAGACTAACCGTGGACTATCGTGGCCTGAATGAGGTCACACCACCACTGAGTGCTGCAGTGCTGGACATGCTAGAACTTCAGTACGAACTGGAATCAAAGGCAGCCAAGTGGTACGCCACAAATGATATAGCTAATGCATTTTTCTCCATCCCTCTAGCAGCAGAGTGCAGGCCACAGTTTGCTTTTACTTGGAGGGGAGTCCAATATACTTGGAATCGGCTGCCCCAGGGGTGGAAACATAGCCCTACAATTTGCCATGGACTGATCCAGTCTGCACTGGAGCAGGGGGAAGCTCCTGAACACTTGCAGTACATCAATGACATCATTGTGTGGGGCGACACAGCAAAGGAAGTTTTTGAGAAAGGGAAGAAAATAATCCAAATCCTTCTGAAGGCCGGTTTTGCCATAAAACAAAGTAAAGTTAAAGGACCTGCACGAGAGATCCAGTTTTTAGGAATAAAATGGCAAGATGGACGTCGTCAAATCCCAATGGACAGCTATGTCTCCACCAACTAGCAAAAAGGAAACACAAACTTTCCTAGGTGTCGTGGGGTTTTGGAGAATGCACATTCCAAATTACAGTCTGATTGTAAACACACTCTACCAAGTAACTCGTAAGAAGAATGATTTTGAATGGGGCCCTGAGCAACGACAAGCCTTTGAACAAATTAAGCAGGAAATAGTTCATGCAGTAGCCCTTGGGCCAGTCCGAACGGGACCAGATGTAAAGAATGCGCTCCAAACCGCAGCCGGGGAGAATGGCCCCACCTGGAGCCTCTGGCAGAAAGAGCCTGGGGAAACTCGAGGTCGACCCCTGGGGTTTTAGAGTTGGGGATACAGAGGATCTGAGGCCTGCTACACTCCAACCGAAAAGGAGATATTGGCGGCATATGAAGGAGTTCGATCTGCTTCGGAAGTGGTCGGTACTGAAGCACAGCTCCTCCTGGCACCCCGACTGCCAGTACTGGGCTGGATGTTCAAAGGAAGGGTCCCCTCTACACATCATGCAACTGATGCTACATGGAGCAAGTGGGTTGCACTGATTACTCAGCGGGCTCGAATAGGAAACCCCAGTCGTCCGGGCATCTTGGAAGTGATTATGGACTGGCCAGAAGGCAAATACTTTGGGATGTCATCAGAGGAGGAGGTGGTCCGTGCTGAGGAAGCTCCACTGTACAACAAGCTACCAGAAAATGAGAAGAGATATGCCCTGTTCACTGACGGGTACTGTCGCATTGTGGGAAAGCATCGGAGGTGGAAAGCTGCTGTATGGAGTCCTAGACGACGAGTTGCAGAAGCTGCTGAGGGAGAAGGTGAATCGAGTCAATTTGCAGAAGTGAAAGCCATCCAGCTGGCTTTAGATATTGCTGAACGAGAAAAGTGGCCAGTTCTCTATCTCTATACTGATTCATGGATGGTAGCAAATGCCCTTTGGGGGTGGTTACAGCAATGGAAACAGAACAACTGGCAGCACAGGGGCAAACCCATTTGGGCTGCTGCATTATGGCAAGATATTGCTGCCCGGGTAGAGAACCTGGTTGTAAAGGTACGCCATGTAGATGCCCATGTGCCCAAGAATCGGGCTACTGAAGAACATCAAAACAACCAGCAGGTGGATCAGGCTGCCAAGATTGAAGTGGCTCAGGTGGACCTGGACTGGCAACATAAGGGTGAACTATTTGTAGCCCGATGGGCCCATGAGACCTCGGGCCATCAAGGCAGAGATGCAACATACAGATGGGCTTGTGATCGAGGGGTGGACCTGACCATGGACACTATAGCACAGGTTATTCATGATTGTGAAACATGTGCTGCAATCAAGCAAGCCAAATGGTCAAAGCCTCTTTGGTACAGGGGACGATGGCTGAAATATAAATATGGAGAGGCCTGGCAGATTGATTACATCACACTCCCTCAAACCCGCAATGGCAAGCGCCACGTACTTACAATGGTGGAAGCAACCACCGGATG
This sequence comes from Oxyura jamaicensis, assembly GCF_011077185.1. Taxonomy (NCBI): domain Eukaryota; kingdom Metazoa; phylum Chordata; class Aves; order Anseriformes; family Anatidae; genus Oxyura; species Oxyura jamaicensis. The sequence continues at coordinate 862 of NW_023311387.1, read as the reverse complement.
GCTGGAAACATATCCTGTGCCCCATGCCACTGCCCGAAACACTATCCTGGGCCTTGAAAAGCAAGTGCTATGGCGACATGGCACCCCAGAAAGAATTGAGTCAGACAATGGGACTCATTTCCGAAACAACCTTATAGATACTTGGGCCAAAGAACATGGTATTGAGTGGGTGTATCACATCCCCTATCACGCACCAGCCTCCGGTAAAGTTGAGCGATACAATGGACTGTTAAAGACTACACTGAAAGCAATGGGTGCTGGGACATTCAGAAATTGGGACACGCATTTGGCAAAGGCCACCTGGTTAGTCAATACTAGGGGATCTGCCAACCGAGCTGGACCTGCCCAATCAAACCTGCTACGTACAGTAGAAGGGGATAAAGTTCCTGTAGTGCATGTAAGAAATATGCTAGGTAAAACAGTCTGGGCTACTCCTGCCTCAGGAAAAGGCAAACCCATTCGTGGGATTGTTTTTGCTCAAGGACCTGGCTGCACTTGGTGGGTAATGCAAAAGAATGGGGAGGTCCGGTGTGTACCTCAAGGGGATTTAATACTGGGTGAGAATAGCCCATGAGTTGAGTTGTATTATGTTAATTATTATATAATACTGTGTGTCATCACTACCATAGATGAAAATAGTGATTAACTAGAATGTATTGGAAAGAGTGTAACCTGAGCATGACATAAATGGTATGGAATAAGGGGTGGATATATGTCCTGGTTTCAGTTAGGACAGTTATTTTTCCTCTGAGTAGCTGGTAGGGTGCTATGTTTTGGATTAGGATGAGAAGAGTGCGGATAACATGCTGATGTTTTAATTGCTGCAGAGCACTGCTTACACTAAGCCAAGGACTTTTCAGCT
>NW_023311386.1:0-1010 GCF_011077185.1 Oxyura jamaicensis | reverse complement strand
ACAGCAGAGCTCCACACAGCTGCATACTGCAGCCATGCTGCCAGGCCATGGCTGCCCTTCCTCACACACCAGCACACAAAGAGACCTGCATGGCCAGGCCCCCAGACCACTGGCCACAACAGCTGTGATGAGGTACGGCTGCTGCCTCCCACCACTCTGCTCTCACCCAGCATGTAGGGGACACCACGGGTGGCAGGACCCAGTGCTTGGCTGGGGGTCCCTGCACTGGGACCTGGGGAGTCATGCGGATGGGCAGAAATGGAAAAGATGTCCCCAAGCACAAGAGGAGACACACAAACTTCTGCGCAGGTGGTGAAGGAAAGCTGTGCCTGCTCTGACATTTTTTTTTTTGCTGACATTTTCCCCTTTCCCCATCTTGACCGTTATGGGTGATGCGTGTTCTCCTGAGCCCCCAGCAGTGAGCAACGTGCTGCCCCACTGCTCTTCTTGATTTCCCTGGCAGGAACCGTCTCCAAGAAAGACCAGTGTGCAGAGCCAGGATCACCCGATCAGAAGACGTTTGGGGAAGGAAGGGACATGAGGAGGGTACAGACACCCACCTCCTACTCAAGGCCTTTGTGCTCCCTGGCCCTGGATGGCTGTGATGCGTTCATGGCCATGAGGAAGACCTTGGGCAGACTTGGCTGTGTCTCCTTCGTCCCTTCCCAGTGCCATCAGTTGCAGCTGGGCATGTGGGCACAGTCAGCAGGTGGCACCAGCCCTGACCATGCAGTGGCCATGTCTGTCTCCCCAGACCTCCATGGGTGACCACAGAAAAGGCAATATAAAGAGGTCAAACATGCTGGGGTGGCTGTGTAAGACGTCTGTTGCTCTTCCACGTTCTCAAAGTAGGATTGGGTACGTGTTGCCATTCCACCCGTTGAGAGACGGGAGGAGGTTCAGGGGGCTGTCCTCTACAAGACCCACTGGGGACTCTGATCTTCAGTTGTAATGCACTGCCCCAGCTGCACAAAGGCCCCAGTAGCAAAACCAGGAGTGCAGCCAGCAGC
>NW_023311385.1:0-1892 GCF_011077185.1 Oxyura jamaicensis | reverse complement strand
GGGAGAGACTGATTTTAGAAGTGTGATTTGTGCTATTGATGTGCAGTTGTCAAACATGACTTTGTGGTTCAACCCAGCCAGCAGCTCAGCACCACACAGCTGTTAGCTCACTACCCCTGCAGCTCCACACCTGTAAAGCTCATGGGTTGAGATAAAGACAGTTTAAAAGGACAGAAAAGGAAGACATTAATAATAATAACAACAACAATAACAACTATAAAAACTAGGTTTGCAAAGCAAGTGATGTATAATGCAATTGCTCACCACCCTATGTGCGATGCCCATCCCATCCCTGAGGAGTAGGCCCCTCGACCCTGGCCAGCCTGCATCGGGATCCAGTGTTGCAATCCCTTGACATTTGTTTCAGGGTAAAACCAGCTTTCACAAGGATCTGGATTATTTCTTTCCCTTTCTCAAATACTTCTTCTGCTCTGTTGCTCCACGTGATGATATCACCAAGGTATTGCAGGTGTTCAGGAGCTTCCCCCATTCCAGGACAGTCTGGGTCAGTCCATGGTAAATGGTAGGGCCAATTGCTTTTGTCAATGCCCCCTTCCCTAGAGGGGGATCCCGGCGGCTTGGCTTCCCTGTCCTTGAATTGCAGGCTATTGGCCCTTTTCTCCCAGCACTGGAGCAGCCAAATGACAATGTGCTCACCTAAATGATGGCTGATTTTTTTCACAAATCTTATAGCTCGCCCTGGGATAGGGATCTTGTGGTTACTGATGACATTCTGAGCTCTTCCTCTTTGCCCTCCTTCTTTTTTGATGGCTTGACTTTGTTGAAGCACTCCTTTTCTTCTTCCCCCTTTCTTGTCTGCACAGGAGTTTCTTTCATTTCTAAGAATAAAAAAATGTATTTTACATCCATTGTTTTCTCTTGCATACAGGTGTAATCAATAGTGGCACAGGTTGGTTCTCTGGCCCAGCCATGGGGCCCATCAGAGGGGCTGGAGTGGCTGCATGGCCTTTCAGAGAAGTTGGAGTGTCTGCAGGTGCTGGCATTGACATATATTTTGTATCTTGTACTGCTTGTCTTTGTTTTGTGTCCTGTGCTGCTTATCTTAGTCTTGTGTCTTGTGCTGCTTGTCTCGTGCTGCTTGGTGAGGGATCGAGTGCAGGTGTAACCAATATATCTAAGAGAAAACGTATAGGGAGGACATTTGAAGAATAACAGCTACAATTCGACCTTTGATAAGGAGCCGAAGATGGATTAACCTGTTGGATAAGCACCAAGAACTGAAGAGAGCATGCACCGGGGAGAAGAGTGAAGAGTTCAGAAGAGAGGAAGACTCTTTACTTCATCATGAAGGCCACCTAAAAGACCACCAGATGGCAGTGAGCATGTGCAAAGGGGAGGAGAGCTAATTAGAATGGAATGCGAGGCTGATGTTGTAATCTATAATGAATATGCATCATCTTACATAATCACAATAGTATAAATTGTGGTCGGGATGTAACAGGATTTGAAGCCAGATTTGGGCACCTGCTCTTGGTTTCCAGCGCTGAATAAAGCACCTTCATATAATCACATTGTGGTTATGTGTCTGCTATGCTAACACCGGGACCATCACAAAGGTTGGAGTGGCAGGAGGGCCTGTCACTGGACTTGGAGTAGCATTGACTGTGTCTTCTATACATAGGAAAGGCCCCAGCATGTTGAAGCGATTTGTGTCTTTTCACAACCCTTTTTCATGCATTTCACCAGTTTTTTAGGATTCTGCACTTGCTCAGGGGTGAAGTTCCAAAGCACTGGATGTGCCCACTGCTCTAGGTGCCTGTCAGTATCCTCCCACACTCCTAGCCCCTACTACATCTCCTGCCTTGGGGCAGACTTCTGGATGGCACTCTCAAGTACTTGTTTAACCTTAAACAAAAGCACATTCAGGAGAC
>NW_023311384.1:0-3536 GCF_011077185.1 Oxyura jamaicensis | reverse complement strand
CCCCCCCGTCTCCCTCCCTCCTCCGGCCCCCCGAGCATCCCCCAGCCCGGTGCGTCCCAGCCTCCCCGTGGGATCCGGGAGCGGGGATGCTGAGCCCGGTGCCCCCGTTCCCTTCCCCGGGGAGGTGAGGGAGAGCCGGCCCCTTCCCCCGGGTGACTCATGCGCTGCCTTCCCGGCCACTCCCGGGCCCCCGGGGCCGCTCCCGGCCGCGTTCGGCGCTGCGCACCCGGCCCCCGCCGCCCCCGCGGGGCCGCCCCTCGAGGGGGGTGGGGGGGGTTGGGGGGGGCTCCCTCCTCGCCCCCTCCCCCAAACGGAGATGGGGTTTTAGGGATGGGTTCTGAGCTTTCGGGGTGCAAATCGCTGTGTTTTTCCCCAAAGTGCCGTTTTTTTTTTCCATCGAAGGTAAAAAAATTTTTATTATTATTTTTTTTCCCCCCAAACTAATAAAAAATGGGGAAAATGCCCCAAGGGGCGTCAAGTGGCCGCCGGCGCTGGGCTCTGTTTGGCCCCAGGAGGCAGCAAGGAGTTAACGGTGGGTGTGGGTGGCAGTGCCACAGGTGACACCATGGTGACACCCTCTGCTCGTGGGTCCTGTCCTCCCCGTCCAGGACTGGATGGCACCGAGAGCGCTGCGTGTCCTGCGCACCCCCAGAGCCCTTGGCCAGCAGCTCCTGGTGGCAGCAAGGCCACTGTCCCCACATGTCGGGGGGGTGCCTGGGTCGTATCCTCACCCTGCTGTCCCCCCTCGGAGGAGGGGACACAGGAGGGACCCCACGGACCCGAGCCATGAAGTGGGGACAGGGACGGGAGCCCCATGGGGTGACACCGCACAGGGACAGGGGTGACACCACGTAGGGACAGAGGTGACACCACGCAGGGACAGGGGCGATGCTGCATGGAAATGGGTGCAGAGGTGTTGGGCACCCTCCGAAGGGACTGCACAGATTCAAAAAAAAAAAAAGAAGAGAGACCAAACAATGCCTTTTCCCATCGTCCTGTTTTTTTGGAAGCTTCTGAACTGTTTTTGTTGAAATTTCCCAAAAATGTCAGCCGCGGGGAGACACCCAGCATGGGAAACTTCGCAGTCTGGCAGCAGCAGCCCCGGCCGCCTTGGGGGTCTTGACCCCAGCGTGGCCTCGTGGGGTCCCCGTGGGTGTCGGGGGGGGGGGGTTACGGGACACAGCGGTGTCAGGAGGGGTCCCCGCTGGTGGCACCCTTGGGACTCGTGTCCCCGTGTCCCTTCTGGTGTCATTCACCCTCCCCAACCCACAGCTCGGACGCGATGGCTTAATAGGGGGCGGGATGGGGACAGGGCAAGGGGGGGAGCACGGTCCCCAAATCCGGGCGGCGTCGGGGCGGTGGCACCCGGTGCTGGGCCGGGGGCAGGATCCGGCCGTCGGCGGGGAGCAGCCGGAGATGACAGAGGCGCTCGGCCGCCTTCTGAGTCAGTGCGGCCGGCGGAAAACAGATGTGGTGAGCGCTGCCCTTTGACAGTGACCTTTAAAGCGCTGAGTCCGCGGCCGCCGCGTCCTGCCCACGAGCCGCCGCACGCGCTGCCATCGGCAGGATCCGGCCCAGCCGCCTGCTCCCCCCCCACCCCCCCAGCCCATGGTGGTCCCAAGGGGGCTGGAGCGGACGGGATCCCCCCCTCCGGTCTTTTTAACCACCCCCCCCCCCAGCACTGGAGCTCCCTTCCCAGGGCCTCTCTGCCTTATTTTGGCATCCCCGGGGCGCGGGGCAGGATGCGGCCATGGGGCCCGGAGCTCCTGGCTCTGCCCAGCGGGATGCGGAGGGACGGAGCCAGGACCCCGGCGTGGCCCCGGCGGTGTCACCAAAGCGGGGCTGAGCATCCTGGGGACGGATCCTGCTCCCTTCCCACCCCAGCGGGCGCCCCTGGGGCCGAGGCGCCGTCACCTTCCCGCTGTCGCCTCCCTGCCAGCGCCGCGTCGCGTGGCACCGGGGCTGGGCCCGGCACATCTACCCTGAATTAATCCAATTACTTGATTTCCCAGCCAGAGCTCGCTCCATAAAGTCCTTGGACAGAGATAAGATCTGGCTCGAGGGCCAGGGTGTAAAAAACAAACAACCAAAAAAAAAAAAAAAGAAAAAGAAAAAAAAAAAAAGCAGAGAAAAAGCCCGAGGAAAGGCGCAGCGGAGCTGTCTGACTGCCTGCATCCTTTTAAAGTGACCTGTGGGAAAAATAAAGAGGCTAGAAATGCAAAGAATCCAGCAGTCAGAGTTTTCTTTCTATTCCTCTCCGCAACATTTCCACATTCGTGGGTAATTTATAACCCGCTTAACCCCTTCCGTGCCCCCCACCCCCCCACCACCCTCGCTCGACGGCAGCCCGGCGGCGGCGGCCGCACCTTGCCGGCTCTGTTTGCTTTGGGAAGCACAAAAAGTCCCGCCGCCGCCTCGCCGTTCGCTGGGAAAGGGGGAAAAAATGCCACTTAGGTGGAGCGGGTGGTGCTCGAGTGCCGGGGCCGGTGGCGGGGCGTGGGGCCGGGGGTGGCCGCGGTGGCACCGGGGTGGCCGCGGTGGTGGCAGGAGCCGGGGTGGCCACGGAAAGAGAAATGTAAGGGCACCGGTGCTGGAGGCATCGGGAGGTTCTGGAGAGGGGTGGGAGGGGGGAGGGCCAGGAATGACCCAGCGGTAAATATTTGCCGACTGGGATATTGTGACCTGGGAAGGGTTTTTTTTAATTATTATTATTATTAAACGTGAGCGAATCGAGGGCCAGGGGCGCGGGCTGGGGCCAGGCATCTTGCAGGCAGGTGCGGAGCGAGCCTTTCCCACGGGCGGCTCTGCCAGCGCTCTGTCCCAGTGCTCCCAGTGCTCCCAGTGCTGCCAGCGATGCTCTGCCGTCGGGTTTTGTCCCCCCCCCAGGTGAGGGCAGCGGCTCTGCCCCACCTGCAGCACGGCGCCGGGATTTATACGGTGGCAGCCCCCAATCTGCCCCATTTTCTTCACCATTCATCACCGGGGCCAGACGTGAGGCTGTGGGGCTGTGGAGTGGGGGGGGGGGGGGGGGGGGCGGAGCCAACCCCACAGCCCCCCCCCCACCCCCCGGAGCCCCTCCAGAGCACGTTTTCCCCCCGCCCTGCTTTGATTAACGAGACGAATAAGCTGGCGGAGCGCAGCGGGGCGAGGAGAGGAGCCAGGGGCAGCGATGCTCGAGGGGATCCGTCCCCCCCCCCGGCCCCAGCAGGAGCCCCCCCTGCCCCGGGCTGGGGTCCTGCCATGTGTTCCCCATTAGGGCCGGAGGTTAGCGGAGCCCCCAGTCCCCCTCCTCCTCCTCCTCCTCCCGCTTCGGGGTGCTGCCATAAATAAGGCTAATGGGCAGCGCGGCGGCAGCGAGCGCGAGGCCGGCCCCGTGCCTTTGATGTCTCCTAAACCCCGGGAAATAAAAGCTGTAAATCTGGGGGTGTCGGGGGGAGCCCGACAGCACGCCCTCGTTGGGAAGGGGCCCCGTGGGCACCTGGCCTCGCTGGGGGCTCGTCTTGGAGCTGAAATTTGGGGGACGCTGGCCTGGGGGG
>NW_023311383.1:0-9904 GCF_011077185.1 Oxyura jamaicensis | reverse complement strand
CGCGGGAGAAAAAAGGGGGAGAAAATAAAGGAAAGAATTAAATGAAAAAAAAAGAAAGAAAGAAACAAAACGCCGCGGCGGGCTGGCTGGCAGCGGCGGGCCGATGTGTTTTGACTGCGCTGTTTGGATTGTCTCAGCCTTTTCCCGGCATCAGCCAAAGCTGCGAGAGCGATGCCGAAGGCCAAGGGGTGGGAGGAGGAGGAGGAGGAGGAAGGATGGGGGAAACGGGGAAAAATTTGAAAAGAAAAAAAAATCTATCGCCAAGAGTTTGGAAGGGCTCCCAAGGCACCGGGGATGCGCTCAAAGTGTGCTCCGTGTGCCGGGGCGCGGCGGTGGGTTTCGGAGGAGGGATGCTCCCAAGGCTGCTGGCAGCGGGTCGGGGCTGCGGGGCTGCTGAGCTCAGCGTCTGCGCCGGTATTTTTAGATAAGACGCGCGGGCACGCGGGGCAGGGATGTCACCGAGGATGGTGCCGGTCCCCCGGCCTCCGGTCGCGGCCCTTCGCCGGTGAGGGTATGGCCGTGGCGGGGAGCATCGCCTGTAACCCGCACGGGGCCGTCCCCAGCCCCGGCACCGTGGGGCCTGGTCCCCATCTCAGCGGGGCCTGCAGCGAGGGGACGGGCTCCGCCGGTGGCAGGTGACGTGCCAGCTCGGTCACGTCCCTCCTGGGGACAGGCAGCCTGCCCGTGCCTCAGTTTCCCCAGCGGCTCACCCTGATTTTCTCTCTTGCAGATTCCGAGCAGAGCAGCAGCCCCCGGACGGGCATCGGTTCGGACCAGGAGGACAGCAAGCCCATCACGCTGGGTAAGCGGGGACACGGCGGGGACGTGTGGGGTGCCTGCGGTGCCACCACCACAGGGTGTTCGTGTCCTCCTTCAGGTCCTGGGTGGCTTTGTGGCCAAAATGAGGATTTGGGAGCAGAGGGGCCAGGGCTCAGCACCCCACAGCTGTGGGCCTACAGGGGACACCAGAGCCTGGGCCGCTGCAGCATGGACGGCCCTGAGGGTGGGAGGCACAGGAAGGGGTGGGGGACTCACAGCTCAGCCACCCCCCCCGGTCCCACGGGTGCCCGGGGGAGATGTGGGGGGCAGTGGGGGGCAGCACTGGGCCCCCACTCCCTCTCAGCACCCCCCCCTCTCTCCCGTGCAGACTCGACAGACTTCCAGGAAAGCTTCGTGACCTCGGGGGTGTTCAGCGTCACCGAGCTCATCCAGGTGTCCCGAAGTGAGTGCCCGTGGACCCCCAGAAACAAACAAAAAACCTTCTCCAGCACCGTGGTGGCACCAGGGCGGGTTTTGGGGTGGGCTGGAGGGGGGACACCAGTGCCACCACAGGGTGATGCCGAGCCTTTGCTGACACCATCCTCTCCCCGCAGCGCCGGTGGTGACGGGCACGGGGCCAAATTTCTCCCTGGGGGAGCTGCAGGGCCACCTGGCCTATGACCTGAACCCCTCCAGCACGGGCATGAGGAGGACGCTGCCCAGCACCTCCTCCAGCGGGTAGGTACCGCGGGGCGATGCCGGGACCGGCCCGGGCACAGCCGCACGCTGCCACGCCGCGTGGGACGGCGCGGGCAGGTCAGGTCCTGCTGCGTGCGCTGCGCCCCGACGGCAGCTGCCAGCACCCATGGGTGCCCATGGCACGGGCTGGGGGGAGTGGGCGAAGGAAGGGGCACATGTTGGCTGCCTGTCCCCGTGCCACGGAGCAGCTTCGGCATCACGGCATGGTTTTGGCACCCCGGCACATTTGGGGCACCCCAGCACGGTTTTGGCACCCCAGCTGCACTTTTGGTGCACTGGGTGCTGCCGGCTGCAGGGCTCAGGGTGCATCACCACGGGCAGGGCACAGCTCAGCCCTCTGTGGCTCTGTGTCACCCCCGGGTCAGGAAGTGGCAGGGGACCGTGGCACGAGGGCAGGATGGGGCCCGCACAGCTCACCGCCGCAATAGTGCTCCGGTTGTGCCTGTGTGGCAGCACGTCGGCGAGGTGCCGGGGCGCGGGGTGCCTCAGGGGGGGACGGGGCAGCAGGGGACACGGGCAGCCTGACCCTTCGCTGTCCCCAGGAGCAAACGGCACAAGTCGGGCTCCATGGAGGATGACATCGACACGAGCCCCGGGGGCGAGTACTACACCTCCTCCAACTCGCCCACGAGTAGCAGCCGCAACTGGACAGAAGACATGGAAGGGGGTAGGTGCCGGGGGCTGCCTCGCTCTAGGGGCTGCTGTGGGGCTTCCCTGCGGGTCGTGGGGCTATAGGGCGGGCACCCCTGCGGAAGCACAGGCGCAGTACCTGTGCCGTGGTGCTGCTGTGGGCCCCTCTGTTCATGCACAGCCTCTCTATGGGTGCCCTGGTGCTACAGACCCCCCTGTTTAGGCACAATCACTCTATAGGTACTGTGGGGGTGCTGTAGGGTCCCCCACTGAGGCACAGACTCTCTATAGGTGCCATAATGCTATTATGAGACCCCCCCATTTAGGCACAGTCTCTCTATAGGGCCAGCCCCACACTGGCCTCTCCCAGCCCCACGGCTGCCGCGCTCGCTGCGGACAGATTTCTTTCTTGCTTTGCCTTTTTTTTTTTTTTTTTTTCCCTTTCCTGTCTAGACAGCCCCAATTAGCTGTTCATTAAGAAAAAGGGGGGGCTGGGGCGGGCTGGGCTAATTAAAGCGATGCTGCGGGGCTGGCACGGCGGCTCCCACGCCCCAGGGCGCCTTCGCGGGGCTGCAGGCGGCGGAGCCCCCTACGCTTTTATCCCACCGTCCTGCACCCCCGGCAACAGGGCAGGATCCAGCCCGGCCTCCACACCCTGCTGGACCCCATCCCGTGGCCGCAGGGGTGCTGAGGAGCAGGGCTGGGGGCACGGAGCCCATCAGAAAGCATGCAGGATGCTGGCAGAAAGCAAATAAATGGGATTTTGGGGGGGTGAGCCGAGCAAGGGAGTGTGTGCAATGCGAGAAAAACTGTCCCCAGATGGGGTTTTCATTCCATTTCGTTTCCTGTGGGTGGTTGTTTCTGGGTATTTGGGGGCTCAGCCCTTGGTGTCGGACCCCCAGGCACTGCCCTCCCTAGGAGCTGGGCCGTCCCAAAGATGGGGCCAGCCCTGCAGCAGCCCCCAAGGCCCCATACATGCAGGGACTGAGCCCTGTGCACGCCAGAGACTGTGCCCTATGTGGCCTGGGGACCGTGCCCTGAATAGGCCGGGGGCTGTGCCCCATATGGGCTGAGGACTTTGCCCCATCCTGATCTGGGCCTGTGCTCCGTATGGTCCAAGGCTGTGCCCCGCGTGGACCAGGGCTGTGCTCCATACGTGCCCAGGACCGTGCCCTACTCTGTGCCCCCAGGGCCGACACCGTGCCCCACAGAGGCCAGAGGGAGGGCAGGAGGCTGCCGGGGCCATGCCCACACGTGTGCACCGGCGTGCACGGGGTCCGCCACGGTGGCCTGATCCCGGCGGTGGCGGGGGGGCGGCGGGACGTGCTCAGCCGTGGCCGGGGGTTTTACGGCAATCCCGTACTGGATGTTCCGGGAAATCCTCCTAAACGAGCGTCTCAGACGGGGCTAAACCCATTAACGGCGCCTGGGCCAAATGGCCAGAGCTAAAGCTGCGGGGGGATTAACCCGCCAGCCCCCGCGCCCGCCTGGCCCCTTGGAGACCGGGGTGTCCTGCCCCGTGCGAGCGTGGAGCCCCCCAGGCACTGGTGTGGGGTCCTGCCCCACGTCAGGAGGTGCGGGGGTGTCCCTGGCCCACGGGCCCCGTGGAGAGGGGGAGCCCGGCCCCACGCACACACGTGCATTGCTCTGTGCACACACGTGCACGCTTGTACGCACAATTTGAACACAGGTGCACGTGCTATGCCGGTGCACACGCATGAACACACGTGCACGTGTGCACGCTCACGAATGCACAGCATGGTGCTGATGCACACGCACACCTGTGCACACACGAGCTCGTAGACCTGCAGACCAGTGTGCACGTCTATGCGCGCACCTGCACGCACAACTGTGCACGCCTGCACACGTGTGCACACACACACATCCATGCACACACAGGAGGAGCTGTGTGCACGTGCATGCACACACCTGCACAGCTGTGCACACAGCCGAAGCAGACGCAGACGCACACAGACACCCGAATGCACGCTGCACACGGGTGCACACAGGGGCTGGTGCATGTGCACAGCCCCCTGCACACGTGTGTGCACGTACATGCACACAGATCCCCGTGCGTACCCAGTGATGCACGCCTACGTGCCGGTGCACCCCCACCCCCCCAGGTGCTCTCACACCCGTGCATCCCTCATGCACCCGCACACCCTCCCCAGGGTGCCCCCCAAACGAGCCCTGCACCCCAAGGCCGGGCACTTTGGGGGCGCACGGGCCGTAACGCCTCCCCCTGCCCCCCCAGGCATCTCCCCCACCGTGAAGAAGACGGAGATGGACAAGTCGCCCTTCAACAGCCCGTCGCCCCAGGACTCCTCGCCCCGGCTGAGCAGCTTCACGCAGCACCACCGTCCCGTCATCGCGGTGCACAGCGGTGAGTGCAGGGCCAGCGCGGGGCCAGCGCGGGGCTCGGGGACCAAGGGGCTCCCGGTGACGCCGCCCATCCCCTCTCCCTCTTTGTCCCGCAGGTATCGCTCGCAGCCCACACCCTTCGTCCACGCTGCATTTCCCCACCACCTCGATTCTCCCCCAGACGGCCTCCACCTACTTCCCCCACACGGCCATACGGTACCCGCCTCATCTCAACCCGCAGGACCCCCTGAAAGATCTCGTCTCGCTGGCCTGCGACCCGTCCAACCAGCAGCCCGGACCGGTAAGGGTCCCGCACCCCGTCACCGTCACCATCCCCGCCGTCGGGGGCACCCCCGAGGGGACGTGGTCTCCCTGAGCATCATCGCCCGGAGGCAGGGACGCGCGGTGTCGGGGGGGCTCCGCCGCCGCCGCACAGGGGGGTTTGGGGGCTCTGGTGGCATCCGGGTGTCGGCACCCAGTGGTCGGGGCTGGGCGGCTCCGGATGAGCGTCGGCGTTGGTTTGGTGCGTGGGTGGAGTCGGCGCACTTCGTTTCTCCGGCGATGGGGCTGCAGTCCCCCGGGACCTCCGTCACCTGGGGCTGGGGACGCGGGGGACAGCGGGGTGTCCGGCCGTGGATGTGACCGTCTCCGGAGAGGCACCGTCTTGGAGCGCGCCTGGCAGAGCGCTGGGCCCGCCGTGCCCCGTCTGCCTGCGCAGAGGCTGGTGACCCGTCGGCCCGCCGCTGCGCCGCGTCCTGCTGCGTCACCCCGGGGTGGCAGGGGCCCGCCGTGCTGCTCTGCGCCTTCCCTCACCCTGTGCACCCAGCACCCTGTGCACCCAGCACCCTGCACAGCAGCACCCTGCACACCCAGTGCCCTGCACACCCAGCACCCTGCACACCCAGCATCCTGCACACCAGCACCCCATGCACCCAGCACCCTGCACACCCAGCACCCTGCACAGCAGCACCCTGCACACCCAGTGCCCTGCACACCCAGCACCCTGCACACCCAGCACCCCATGCACCCAGCACCTCGTGTGCCTAGCACCCTGTGCACAGAGCACCACCTGCACCAAACACCCTGTGCAACCAGCACCGTATGCACCCCACAGCCCATGCACCCCATGCACCCAGCATGCCACGCACCCCCCACCCCGTGTCCCCAGCACCCCACGTACCCAGCACCCTCTGCACAAAGCACCCTGTGCACCCAGCAACCTTCACAACCCCACCCCCTGCACACCCAGCACACCACGCAACCCACACCCCGTGCTCCCAGCAGCTTGTGCACCCAGTACCAGTGCACCCAGTACCAGTGCACCCAGTACCCCCTGTACCTAGCACCCTGTGCACCCCACGGACCACACACCCAGCACCCCACTCACCCCACACACCCCACGCACTACACACCCAGCTCCCCCCCCCACCCTGTGCACCATGCACCCAGCACCCCACGCACCCCGTGCACCCAGCGCTGGGCTCCTTTTGTGCCAAGGCCAGGGGCAGGGGTGGCTTTGGTCCCTCCTGCACGCCGTGCCTCCGTACCCCGTGCCTCCGTACCCCGTGCCTCCGTACCCCGTGCCTCCATACCCCGTGCCTCCGTACCGCACGCCTCCTCCGTACCCTGGCTCCGCCACCAGACGCAGAGGGTCTTGGGGACCCCCTGCCCAGCACCAGCAAGGCCTGATGCCAGGGTGAGGGGCGTGACCGCCCTTCCCCATGCAGGGGCACAGGATCGGGCTAGTTCAGGATGGATTCCAGGTCAGCAGGGGGGGAGCAGCCTCCACCAGGCTCCGCCACGGGGAGGCTGCAGAGGAGCCTTCGGAGGCCGCTTCAGCGAGGTGCCCCCTCCCCGCTTCCAAGGGGTCCCGCGGCATCGCCCCCACCCTGTCCCCGCTCCGTGGCTCTGCTCCCCCCGTGCCGGGGCTCGCCGGCGCAGTCCTCTCAGGGCTGCTCTGAGACCCACCAAACTCGTGTCACCGAGGGATGCTCCGCGCCGCGCGGGGCCCGGCCTCCCCGCTGCCGCCTGTGCCTCCCTAATGGCTTTTGCTGTTTGTTTTTTGTCTGTGTTGTGTCCCCAGTTAAATGGAAGTGGTCAAGTGAAAGTGCCCAGCCACTACCTGCCCACGCAGATGCTGGCGCCGCCACCTCCCCCCGGCATGCCCCGGTTGGCCGTCTCTCCTGACACCAAATCCACCACGACAACTTCGGAGGGAGGGACGACCTCACCGACGTCACCCAGTAAGCACCCCCGCGGCGCCCACCCTCCCGCCGGCCCCCTCCTCTCGCCACCCCGGGGTGCTGCCGGAGGCGATGCACGCAATGAGTTTGCTGGGTCTCAGGCAGGGCGGCGCGGGCGCTTCGCCCGACGTCCCCCGGGCGGGCTCGGAGCTGGTCCCAGGGACCGGCACGAGCCCCGCGTCCCTCCCGGGCGGCCGGCGGAGCGGGACGGGGCAGCAGAGCCGCAGCCCCCAGGGTGGGCGCAGGGGGGAGGCTCCTCGCCTCTCCCTGCCTCAGTTTCCCCAGCGGTGCGGTGCTGCGGGGACCGGTGCGGCGCCGGGCTCTGCGCTGGGGCATCGTCCTCTCATTGCCACGGGGGTCCAGGAGCGCTTGCAAAGCCCTCAAAAACCTCGACGCCAGGCTTCGTTAGCAGTGGTGGCTGACGAGCTTGGCTCCCCTCCACTCCTCCTCGGGGGGCTGCAGCGCCTCGGGCAGGAGGATCTGGGGCTTGCCTCAGGGCACGTGCTGCGGCGGTGGGACACCGTGCCACCGTGGCGCCGCATGGGGTGCGGAACGTCCCCGTCCCACTGCGCCCAAGGGACACCCCCAGGACCCTGTGAGGCCGCGTGTCCCCAGCAGACACGGTGCCAGGTGCCGCCAGCCGGAGCGTGGGCGCTGAGTTTTGGTGGCGTGAATGCATCAAACCCCGGCCAACGTGGAGGGGACGGCTCAGGACGGCATGGCCCGGCCGGTGACGGGGCCATGGCACGGGCAGGGGACCGGGCAGTGCCAGTCCTCCCCCAGGCTCAGGAAGGATGCACTGGGGGTGCTGCCTGTCCCCAAGAGGGACAGGGCCTCCAACCACCACCCGGCCTCCATGGGGCTCAGAGGGGTCCCAGCGCCGGCCCCCAGCTGCGGGGATGTGGCCAAGCGACGCCGGCAGCCCCTGTCCTGACGCCGCAGAGCCTGCGTGGCACAGGGGCACCCATCCGTGCCACGGCGGGCACCGCGCGGCACCGTGCGGCACAGCTCTCCGGCATGGCCCGCGGGGCCGGGGACGTCACCCGGCCACCGGCTCCGGGTGCCCGGGACCCCCGTCCTGCAGCGGGCAGGGCTGGCCCGGGGGGCTGATGGCGGTGCCGCCCGCAGCCCCGTTAACGAGCTCTCGTTTGTTCCCCAGCCTACTCTGCACCAGGCACGCCCCCTGCGAACCGTTCCTTCGTGGGATTAGGACCAAGGGATCCTGGGAGTATCTATCAGGCACAGGTGAGACGGGGGGGCTGCTGGGGGGACCCTCCTGCCCTCGCCCCAGGCAGCACCAGCCTGGCATCGCCGCTGTGGCACCGCCGCCGTGGGCATCGCAAGCGTGGGCATTGCCACTGTGGTTGTTTCCCTCGTGGTCATTTCTGTCGTGGGCACCGCCGCCGTGGGCATCGCAGCTGTGGCCTTGCCCCCGAGGGGGCGTCACTGCCATTTGGGTGCCCCCGTGGGTGTCACTGCCGTGGTGCTGCGGCCGCGGGCACCGCCGCCGTGGGACTCTGTGCCGTGGGCATCACCGCCGTCTCATCGCCACCGCCGGCATCCCTGCTCTGGGCGTCGCACCGCCACCACAAGCATTGTCACCGTGGGCATTGTCACCGTGGCATCCCCACCACGGGCAGCTCTGCCCCGGCCAGGGGGGGTCTCCCGGTGACCCCAAGGGGCTGGGGCTGCCCCAGAGGCACCCCGTGCCGTGTCACCAGGTGCTGCCAGTGCCTCGCAGCCAGAAACGGCCCCAGGGTCCATGCCGTGCCCACGCCTGGCGCCTTGCCGGGCTCCGGCTGCGCCCCACGCGCCACCACGGCACAGCTGGGTGCCCACAGCATCGAGGGGCACGGGGGGGTCCACGTGTCCCCTCTCCAGGAGGGCGCGGGCACCCCGCTGTCACCCGGCTGTGCCCACCAGCTGCTTGGGGCACAGCGAGACGAGGCGTGTGCCTGCCCAGATGCCGTTAATTCGTGCTGGGCAGTTTTTAATCCGTAGCTCGCGAACCGGCACGAGCGCGGCTGGCACTGCCGGCGGGCTGGGGCAGGGGTCCCCACGCGTGACACGAGTTGGCCTCAGCTGGTGGCTGGCCTGGCTGCTGCGTGGGGTGATGTCACTCGGTCACCCCAGGGAGGTTCCCCTCTCGGTTCTCACCCCTCCACGTGCCCACGGGGTGCAGCAGTGTGCCGGGGCGGCGGGACGGGGTGGGGATGGCGCCGTGCCAGGGGCACCCGTGGGTGCTGTGTTGTGCCAGGGTGTGCGCTCTCAGGGTCTGCGACCGTGCCGTGGGGCACATCGGGGTGCTGAGCCACAACAAGCGGGGTGAGCCCCCGCACTGATCCCCTGGGGCACCTCCGAACCCCCCCGGGCTCCCTTGGGGTGTCCCCATCCCACGCAGGGTGCCCGGTTCCCGCACCTCCTGCAGTGCCCGGTCTGGCGCCGACCACGGCCTCGGCCCTGCCTCAGTTTCCCCAACCCCACGCATGGGCACAGCGGCACCCCCCGGCCCCCTGGGGGTCACCGCCGGGTGCTCGCGGGGTCCCTGTCCTCCTGTCCAGCACCGGGAGGTGCCGTGTGTCCGGCCATGGGGCAGGGGGGTTGCTCTGCGTGGGGAAGCTGAGGTGGGGGAAGCAAAGCTGTGTCCGGGGAGGGGCTGTCCCCAGCCACGTGCCCCCCACGGCAGGTCCCCTAGCCTGGGGGGGTCTCTCCGGTGGCGCAGCGTTGGGTGCTGGGGTGCTCGCAGGTGTGGGGTGGGTTTGGGGAGCGTCGGAGATGGGCTGGGGGGGACGCAGGAGGCGCCGGCGTCCCTGGCCAGGGCGGCTGAGACCTGGCGCTCTCGGGTCATGTGTGGCGGGGCCGGGAAGGGTTAAGGGAAGCGGAGGCCCCCGAGCTGTCTCGTTGCCAACGGAAACCAGACATGAGGTCATCGGGGATGAACTTGGACTTGGGGCGGCCGGAGACAATGGGAGGGCCGTGGGGGGCCGGCAGTGGGGCTAGAGGGACCCCCAGCCCTGCCACCCCCTGCGCTGGGGACAGCCGCTGTCCCCAAACGGGGAGAGTCCTGGGGAGCATCCCAGCCTTTGTCAGGGCGAAAACGTCCCCAAAATCGCCTCGGGGTGTGGGGCGGTGGTGCGGAACCTGGGGGGGGG
>NW_023311382.1:0-3572 GCF_011077185.1 Oxyura jamaicensis | reverse complement strand
TGGTACGGACCCATATCTGGAGCAGTTCTTGAAGAGCTGCTGCCTGTGGGAAGCCCACGCTGGATCAGTTCAGCAAGGACTGCATCCCGTGGGTGGGACCCCACAGCACAGGGGACGAGAGTGACCAAGAAGGAGCGGCAGAGAAGAATATCTGTAGACTGACCATAGCCCCCATTCCCCCGTTCCCCTGCGCCGCTCGGGGGGGAGGAGGTGGAGGAGGGTGGATGGGGGGGGGAGGTGCTTTTGGTTTCTTTCCTTTGTTTCTCACTTCTCTAGCTCATTAGTAATAGGCAATAAATCTTACTATCTCCCTATGCTGAGTCTGTTTTGCCTGTCACAATAATTACTGCGCGATCTCCTCGTCCTTATCTCAACCCTTGAGCCCCTTTCATCGTATTTTCTCCCTGTTCCTCTTTGAGGAGGGGGAGTGAGAGAGCGGTTGTGGTGGAGCTCGGTCACCCACCCGAGCGAAACCATCACAAAACTTCCAATACTTTTTCTCTGCCACTGTGCCAAGGCAATGCTGTGGACCAGTTCTTCTGTGAAATTCCCTCGATCCTCAAGCTTTCCTGCTCACACTCCTACCTCAGGGAAATTGTGCTTGTCATTGTTAGTGCCTTTTTTGGGTTTGGGTGTTTTGTTTTCATTGTGCTGTCCTATGTGCAGATCTTCAGGGTTGTGCTGAAGATGCCCTCTGAGCAGGGACAACACAAAGCCTTTTCCACGTGCCTCCCACACCTGGCTGTGATCTCTCTTTTTCTCAGTACAGCCATGTTTTCCTACCTGAAGCCCCCCTCCATCTCCTCCCCACCCTTGAATGTCGTAGTGGCAGTTCTCTACTCAGTGATGCCCCCAGCATTGAACCCCCTCATCTATAGCATGAGGAACAAGGAGCTCAAGGGAGCTCTTATAAAAGTGATTTCATACATGGTTCATATCTGTACACGTTCCCAATTATGCTATCAGGAAAGTGTTATGCTGGATTGTTTTCAATCATTGTAAAATTCCTCCTTCTCTCCCCAGTATTTGCCATTCAGTCCTTGAGTTTTTTCCCGTTTTCATTATTAATACATTGTTATTAATTATCAGATTATTTATCATCAATTATTTAATTAATTATTATTATTATTATTTTTTTTTTCCTTTATGCTTCTTCTGTTCCTACGCCAATATCTGTATTTCTTCCACTGCTACCAAGGAATGAAGCTGTATTTTCTCACTTGAATCCTATCAGCGTGTACTCTCCTGTTGCATTCTGTAAAAAAAATAGCTTTCCCCAGTGCACGGTCTGAAGGTTTGCCTCTTATTCCAAAGCTAGAGCAAGGAATTACTCCCCAGAAGGGACTGTTTCTCTTTGCATTCATAAGCAAATAGTTCATGGTCATGTTGAATGGTCACAGTATTACATACCGAGGACTGTCATACATGTGACATGCAGATGAGGAGAGGAACCCGTATCTGCCTGGAGAGCCCAGGGAAACCTCCACGGACAGTGTGAGCCTGTGGTGACCAGATTCCAGCAAAGCGAGAGATCAGACAAGGTGGTGGCAAAAAGGAAAGCACTGAATCCATGCATCTGTGCAGATAAAGTGAGTTCTAACCTGAAGTATTCCCAGGTAAACAAGGGCTATTCAGCCCTAAAGGAGAGAGTGGGAACACAGCAGGCACAGGGAAGGGAACCTGGCAGTGACTCATGTCATTGTTAGTGAAGCTGGTCCCACCTAGAGTCACGGGCAATGCGCCATCATCCCTTCAATCTCCTGCCACATCCACAGGCCTTGAGGAGAGGGATTAGCAGGAGGGACCCCCACCTGGCTGGCTCTGCTTCCCACCTGGAACAACACTGCCAAGGGGGGTCATCCCATGGGCACCACAGCCCACTTACGGGCATTCTTGTGTTGAGGTGGAATTACCAATGTTCCATTTGGTACCCATTGCCTCATGTCCTGTCACTGAGTACCACAAAAAAAGACTTGGGCTGCCTTATCTGAATTCCTTTCAACAGGTCTTTACTTAACATGGACAAGAACCCCCCAGACATTCTCCAGACTGAACACTCCCAGCCTCTCCTCATCTGAAGATGCTCCAGTCCCTCAAGCATCTTTTTGGCATTTGTGGGACTCACTGCACTATATCCAGGTCTTTCTTGCACAGGGCAGCCCAGAACTGGACACTGCACCCTGGGTGTGGCTTCAGCAGGGCTGAGTAGAGAGGAAGGACCAATTCCCTCAATGTGCTGGCAAGGCTCATAATAATGAAGCCCAGGGTGCTGGAGGCCTTCTTGGATGTAATGACACATGGCTGACTCCTGTTCATCTCGTTGACCACCAGAAAACCCAGGTGCCTGGGTCTTCCTTCTTGCCTTCCTTGAAGACAGGGGTCACATTTGCCTTCCTCAGCTCTGCTCTGGGCCTCAAAAAGGAGATTTGGGGCAGACCTTATCACACTCTACAATCACTGTCAAGGGGGCTGTAGTGAAGTGGGGATCGGTCTCTTCTCCAAGCACCAAGTTATAAGAGGAAATGACCTTAAGTTGTGCCAGAGGAGGTTTAGGTTGGATATGAGGAACAATTTCTTCTCTGGAAGAGTTCTGAAGTACTGGAACATGCTGACAAAGGAAACAGTTGAGTCATCATCCTTGGAGGTCTTCCACAAACATGAGGATGTAGGGCTTCGTGACATATTTTAATGGTGGACTGGGCAGTGCTAGGTTAACGGAGGGACTGGAGAATCATAGAGGTTGTTTCCAACCTAAACGATTCTATGATTCACTGATAAGTCTGTGCTCTTGGCTTTTGGGTATTGGTTAGCTTCTGCCACTTGTGCCATAAAGATTTGGCTGGCTCATAAACAGGAAGGATGAGAGGGAAGTCCTACCAGGTGTGGCCATTGCTTGAGAGCAAAGAGAGAAAAGCAGGATGTATCCAACCTCTCTAACCTTTGTTGCTCTCTGCTCTGCTTAGACCCGAGATGTGCAATGTGCCAATACATGCATATCCTGGTAATATAATTTTCCTTGAAAGTGTTGGGAAGAAATATATTTTTAGAAAGGGTTGCATTTTTTTTTTCTTTACATAAAGGGGGAGAAAGTGTCATATCTCACAGCTCCATGTACATCAGCTCTTAAGAAAATGATGATAACTTGTAGACAAGCATAAAAAAAAAACTGAAATTGAAGTCTTATAAATGTATTACATTAAGGACTTTTCCACATTTCAATTTGGCCTCACCGTGTCCTTCAGGGCTTGAATCAGTTGCCCACAAAGAGATTGCTGCTGCCTCAAGGATACCCTGGCATAGATGAAGCCCCTGTTTGGGGCTAGGATATGACCCAGGACCTTCTGTCTTCAAAACGCATGTTCAGAGTCCCTTAGGAGACATTCAGGATCAATCCCAGTTTGAAATTGCTGATATCACTGAATCTGTAGGCAGACCATTAAAGAAACAGCAGAAAAAATAAATCCTTTCCTAGAAGATTTATTATTATTATTATTATTGAATTCTCTCCCTTTAAGGAGACTCCTGGCATCTCCCTAATTAACCCCTGAAGAATTGAAGAAGACTTCAGGAGA
>NW_023311381.1:0-1321 GCF_011077185.1 Oxyura jamaicensis | reverse complement strand
GACTCAGTAGGACCATGGCACCGTGGCCCTGTAAGGCAGCAGCTGACTGGTCCCAGCATCTTCATGACTCCCTGTGATGCGTTGCCTGGCCCTGATTGGCTGGCTAGCCATTGTTAGTTGTATTGCAAATGGCTTGTCATCAATAGGGGGTATGTCTTCCCCTCCCCATACAAGGGCCAAGGGGGAAATGGGAAGCAGAGTGGTGGAGATTGTAGGAGGGGAAGGATGTAGAGGAGGAGGTTGTGGAGGTGATGCTGGAGGAGGAGAAGGAGGAGGAGGAGGAGGAGGAGGAGGAGGAAGGGAAGGAGGAGGTGGAGCTGGAGCTGGAGTTGGAGCTGGTGGGGGAGGAGGAGGAGGTAGTAGAGGTGGTGGTTGATGACGAGATGGAAGGTTCAGGATTTATAGAATCTTTTTTCTTCCTTTTTTTTTTTTTTCTAAATAAAGGGGACTTTTGAGTGCAATGTTATGCAGTTACGTCTTTAGAATTCCCCCTGTATGCACTGAAAGCAGTGAGGGTTTCCAAGCGTATTTACAGAACCCAAGTATCATTCTTTGTACACATCCATTCCTTGAGCAAACCAAGACGAACCAAAGGATTACCTGGGGGCACTCACGCATCTCCATGGGCACCCAGGATCATCCTTGGAACACCCAAGCATCTCCACACAGCAGCCATGCGCCTCCCTAGAGCAAGCGTGCATCTCCCTGGGGCACAGAAGTGTCCTCTTGGAGCTCCAAAACATCTCCCCACACTCTTCAAGCATTTCTCTCGAGCACCCACGCAGCTTCCTGCATCCCCACGCATCTCAGCAGGGCTCTCAAGCACCTCCCTCGATCCCACAGGCAGCTCACCCAGGGAGCCAGGCATTTCCAGAAATCTCAGGCATCTCCCAGAGCACTCCAGCACCTCCCCAGGCCATGCAAGCACCACACTCGAGTACCCAAACATCTTCTTGGACATGCTCTTCACTTCCATTAGACACTAGGCACCTTCCTGGAGCACCCACACAGGTCCCAGGGCAACCAAGGTTGAAATCGAGATCACATGGTGATCCACGGAGGTGCTTGCGTGCCCTGGGAAGATCCTGGTGCGCCCAAGGAGATTTTGTCTCCTCCAAGGCTCTGCACGGCTGATCCAGGGAGCTGCTTGTGTGCCCCAAGGCCAGGTTTGCTTTCTAAAACGAGGACTTTGCTTGTTCCAGGGTTGATACCTGGTGACTCAGCCAGACACTAAGCAGACCTGGGGAGACGTCTGTGTGCCTCAGGAGGTGCTTGGCTTCCCAGGGGAGATGCTTGGGTGCTGCAGTGACATGCTGGAGTG
>NW_023311380.1:0-8177 GCF_011077185.1 Oxyura jamaicensis | reverse complement strand
GCTTGCCTCTATTCGCTTAATAAATCACAAAAATCCTATTTGGGACTCAATCATTTGTCACAACTGGGGGCTCGTCCGGGATGGTCTTGGTTCCTGAATTCTGACTTGATCTAGGAGGGGCGCCCCACCATTTGGTGGCTCCTGTTCGAGTCAGGTCGGGACTAACACCATTCTGAACCTGAATAAAGGCAAGCAAAGAATTTGATTTTCTGACCTCCCTTGCCGGCTGCAGCATTGTATTTTGCCCGTAATTCTGCGCGCGAAGATCCGGACGAAGACGACGGAGTCATGAGTATTAAGCGTATACCGTTCGGTTGGGTGGGTTTCGGTTGCCTGTGTGTTTAAGAGTGTGAATGAGACAGAACCTGGTTCCGAAGCGAGTGTGGAGGTCTTCTAACCGTGGTTCCAATCTCCCGCGAGGGACTTGGCCGGTGAAGGACCGAAGTGATTCCTATAGGATTTGTGGGTGGGTGATAGTTTAAGGACCCCTGCAAGACACTCTTACTGGGTATCCAAGGGCTGTAGGAATTGCCACAGTAAAATTCCTAGATGGGTCAGGTAAAGTCGAAGACCCGAGATCAGAAAAAAGGGATGAAATTACCAGACATACCTCCAGAAAGTCCGTTGGGGACAATGATTACAAATTGGGATGAAAGGGGCCCCAGAAAAGGAAAAAGTAAAGTAAAAATGATTCAGTATTGTATGGTAGAATGGCCGAAGAAACCTCTAAGGCCAAATGTATTCTGGCCTGTTTTTGGATCCTTTGAAGACTGGATTTGTCAGGCCTTAAATATACATGTTAATTCAAAGAAACCTTTTAGTCAGGAGGAAAGTGATTATGCAGAGTTATGGATTAGGGCTTCACATCCTTTTCCAGCCTCGATATTTACACTGAGAACAGATGAGAAGTCCGAGGAAGACAAAGAAAAAGAAGAAAAACGTGAAAAAGAAAAAGAGGATGAATGGGAGCCGTTAGATAACTTACCACCCCCACTACCTCCATATCTTAACAATCTACCCCCGGCGGCTCCGGCGGCTGCTCCCCCTCTGGTTGCCATAGGATCCTCATTAGTACCACCGTTGCCCCTGCCTCCACCACCACCACCACTGGAATTAGATCGACCCCCCAGCGGCCTGTACGAGAAGTAAAACTGCTGCATATGAGGGAGCTTCTCTATATCCCTTACGAGAAGTACCCCTCGGAGGCAATCAGGGGGGCATCGGGTTTGCGGCAGTGCCATTAAATACCACAGATGTAAGAAACTTTAAGAGAGAAATGGGGATTTTATTAGACGACCCTCTTGCAGTAGCTGAAAAACTAGACCAATTCCTAGGTCCTAATACTTATACCTGGGAAGAACTACAGTCCATTTTAGGGATCTTATTTACGGCCGAAGAAAGGGGAATGATCAGGCAAGCAGGAATGAGGATTTGGGAAAGACAGAATCAGGCAGGACTCCCGGGAGACCAAAAATGGCCAAATGTGGATCCCCACTGGGATCATCAACAACCCCAAGGAAGGCAGAATATGAGGGATTTGAGAACATTAATCATACAGGGAATAAGGGAAGCGGTTCCCCGAGGAAAGAATATTCATAAAGCATTTAATGAACAACAATGGAAAGATGAATCTCCAACAGAATGGTTGGAGAGATTAAAAAAAAAGCTTACAAATGTATTCTGGAATAGATCCAAATACAGTGGCCGGAACCGCACTTCTTAAAACACAATTTGTAGCTAAATCATGGGGGGACATAAGAAGGAAGTTAGAAAAACTGGAAAACTGGCCAGAAAGAGGATTAGAAGAATTGCTTAGGGAAGCACAGAAAGTGTATGTCAGGAGAGATGAGGAGAAACAAAAAGTAAAAGCCAAGATCTTTGTAGCAGCTGTAAGAGAAAGTCAGAGAGATAAGACCTTGTCCGGAGAAAGAAGGGAGAAAGGAGTAGACAAAACACACAGAGGACAGGCTTATCAAGAGAAAAGCACAATTCCTGTCTGTTACTACTGTAACAAGAAAGGGCATATTCAGAAGAACTGTCGTAAGCGGGAACAAGATGAGAAAATATTCAAAGAAGAATAGGGGTGTCAGGGGCTATATTTTCTGGGGACTTTAACATCAACAGAGCCCTTGATAAAACTATTAATTGGTCCCCATAAAGAAGAAGTTTCATTCTTAGTGGACACGGGCTGAAAAGTCCACTATCCAACAACTTCCAAGAGGAGTAGAAAAAGGGAAAAGTTATGTATCAATAGTAGGGGCAAAAGGAGAGCCTTTTAAAGTACCTGTCTTAAAAGATATAGAAGTAGAAACAGAAGGGAAAATTTGTTTTAATGATTTACTGTTGCTCCCTGAAGCAGAGCACAATTTATTAGGAAGGGACTTGATTTTAAAATTAAACCTGAGCATTCATAGTCAAGGAGACAAATTGCAGATTAAATCGTACACTTTAACACAAGAAGATGAGGAATCTATTAACCCTTCAGTATGGTATAAAGAAGGGGAAATTGGAAAAATAGAAATGACCCCTATAAGTGTTCAAATAATAGATCCACATCGTCCAATCAGAATCAAACAATACCCTATACCAATGGAGGGTCGAAAAGGATTAAAACCTGTAGTAGACAGACTCCTGGAGGGAGGAACTTTAGAACCATGTATGCCGCCTCATAATACACCCATCCTCCCGGTAAAAAAATCATATGGGTCCTACAGGATGGTACAAGACCATCCTGTAGGACCAAGCTGTCAATCAGAGAAGAATTACTAAATTTCCTGTGGTGGCAAATCCCTATACTTTACTGAGTAATGTATCTCCCAGACATACGTGGTATAGTGTAATAGATTTGAAAGATGCTTTTTGGTCCTGCCCTCTAGATGAGGGATCCAGAGATTATTTTGCCTTTGAATGGGAGGATGCCGAAACAGGACGAAAACAACAATTAAGATGGACTGTGCTGCCACAGGGATTTACAGAATCACCAAATCTATTTGGACAAGCTTTAGAGAAGATCTTACAAGATTTCACATTACCCAAGGAAGTAAAATTATTGCAATATGTGGATGATCTATTAGTGGCAGGAGAAACTGAGGAAGAAACTCGAGAAGCCACTATTAAATTATTAAACTTCCTAGGAGAAAAGGGATTAAAAGTATCCCAATCAAAATTGCAATTTGTGGAGCAGGAAGTGAAATACTTAGGGCATTGGCTGAGTGGAGGGAAAAAGAAGTTAGATCCTAACAGGGTATCTGGTATTCTATCTTTAAGACCCCCACAAACTAAAAAAGAAATTCGGCAAATACTAGGATTATTAGGATATTGTAGACCATGGCTTGAGAATTATAGTGAAAAAGTCAAATTTTTATATGAAAAATTAACTAATGACCGGCTTAAGTGGTTTACAGAGGATGATCAAAAATTCGAGAAAATTAAATTGGCATTAATACAAGCACCTGTATTAAGCCTCCCAGATCTGGAAAAACCTTTCTATCTTTTTGTGAATACATCAAATCAGACAGCCTATGGAGTTCTTACTCAAGATTGGGCAGGAATTAAGAAACCTGTAGGGTATTGTTCTAAATTACTCGATCCAGTAAGCAGAGGCTGGCCTGCCTGTCTTCAAGCTTTAGTTGCTACAGCATTGTTAATAGAGGAAGTTAGAAAGATTACCTTCAGTGCCTCTTTAAAGGTATACACTCCACACAATGTCCGAAGTGTCTTACAACAGAAAGCAGAGAAATGGTTAACAGCCGAATCCTAAAGTATGAGGCAATATTAATTGATTCCCCTGACTTGGAACTGAGAGTAACCTCTGCTCAGAATCCAGCACAATTTTTGTCTGGAGAACCATCTGACAAATTACAACATACTTGCTTAGAGGGAATTGAGACCCAGACAAAGGGAAGGCCAGATTTAAGAGACACTGAGTTGCAAAAAGGGGAAACATTGTTTGTAGATGGTTCTTCCCGAGTAGTGGAAGGAAAAAGAAAATCAGGATATGCAATAATTAATAAGGACCTAGAACCTGTGGAATCAGGGCCTCTAAGTCCATCATGGTCAGCTCAGGCTTGTGAGCTGTATGCCTTATGTAGGGCCCTGGAACTATTAAAAGGAAAAAGTGGGACAATATTTACAGATTCAAAATATGCATATGGGGTGGTTCACACTTTTGGAAAAATTTGGGAAGAAAGAGGTTTAATTAACACTCAAGGAAGAAATCTCATACATCAAGAATTAATAATAAAAATTTTAAGGGCACTAAGAGAACCGAAGGAGATAGCAGTAGTACATGTGAGAGGACACCAAAAAGGATTAGATTATCGAATCAGGGGAAATAATTTAGCAGATAAAGAAGCCCAAAGAGCGGCCTTGAGGACTCCGGTCATTAAAATTAATGTAATACAGGAGGGAGAAAAGCAAGAAGAAGAAGAGGAAAAAAAGTGTACTCCTGAAGAACGAACGAAATTGGAGAGAATAGGGGCTAAATTAGAACAAGGAAAATGGACACTGCCTGATGGACGAGAGATATTACCAAAAGCCTGTACGAGACAAATATTAGAACGGTTACATGCACACACACATTGGGGTACAAAAGCATTAAGTGATCATTTCCTTAAACAATTCGGTTGCATCGGGATTTATGAAATAGCAAAGCAAATTACACAAGGTTATTTAACTTGTCAGAAGATAAATAAGAAAGTGTTTCGACAAGCGGCCACAGGGGGGAGAAAGACAGCTTACAGACCTTTCAAAAAAGTACAAGTTGATTTCACTGAATTGCCTAAGGTAGGGAGGATAAAATATCTGTTGGTAATAGTGGATCTTTTAACACAATGGGTTGAAGCTTATCCTGTAGCATGAGCTACAGCACAAGTGGTGGTAAAAATTTTATTAGAACACCTAATACCCAGATATGGGATAATCCAGTATATTGATTCTGATCAGGGCACACACATTACTTCAAAAGTAATAAAATTGTTATGTCAATCATTAGGCTTTCAGTGGGAATACCACACTCCGTGGCACCCACAAAGCTCGGGAAAAGTAGAAAGAATGAATCAAACAATAAAACAACAATTGGCTAAATTAATGATCGAGACACAAATGCCCTGGACAAAGTGTTTACCATTGGCACTTTTGAATATTAGAACTAAACCACACAGTGAGACTGGATTATCACCATATGAAATGTTATATGGCATGCCTTATTCTCAAGGGATGCCTCTAGGGAATAATGTGGTTGAAGATCATAATATTCAGAAGTATATAATCACCATTGGAAGAAGATTAAAAGAACTAAGAGAAATTGGAATGATGGCTCAAACAGCACCTTTAGGATTTGCAATCCACCATCTAAAACCAGGAGATAAGGTTCTAATAAAAACCTGGAAAGGAAAAAGCCTATCTCCTATATGGGAAGGGCCCTTTCTTGTTTTACTTACTACTGAAACAGCTGTGAGAACAGCAGAAAGGGGTTGGACCCAGGCATCCAGAGTAAAGGGGCCAATAACTACCGAAGCTTGAAGGGTTGAATCCACTCCTGGGGAACTGGAACTAATACTCTGGTAATGAAGCTATGCATGAATTAAGGACACCAGGTAAAAAGGACAAGCCTAGAAGGAGAAAAGGGAGAAGGCAAGACCGGGGTAGGACTCTCCACTGCGGTGTGTATGGTCTACCGAGGGAGGCAACCCCTATGGGTATTGACTGCCGAGTGAGAGGGCCTCGACTGGACTTCTCCCATACTAAGGTTAAGTTGTCCCAAGGAAAATAATATAAAAATCTTTTTAAAATTCATATAAAGTTGTGATTAGTTTTCCAGGAGCCGGATCGCCCTGAAAAGCTGAATGGTAACACAGACCAAATCGATCCTGGAAGCGGGCCCAACCTCTTGATCGGAGACGTTTACTACACTCTCAAGACTGGACGGAAATAAGGATAAGAAATGTTATACTTCCTGGTATTGTTATTACAGGGGCAATTGAGCCATGGGCAAGAATGGGGAAATAACTTTTTCACTCTGGGTGAGGAAGTGGCTAAGGCCTTTAGCCTTAGTAACTGCTGGGTTTGTGGTGGACCGGGGGGAGCTGGAAATTGGCCCTGGGTAGCTGGCCTGGTCGAACCTAAGTGGTGGGTTAGTAATTTGAGTGAAGTTCATAATGGGACGCAATTTTGGAAAGAGGAAGGAGACCTGTGGAAATTGCACTCGTCAGATCGGGGTATATACTGTTTAAACAGAACAGGAACGGTACCGGTGGGAAAAAGCATTTGCAACTGGACTCTGTCTCCTGGATATGATTGTACTGATCCTGAATGTAAACCTATAAACTGCACAGCACACAGTGGGAAATGGAACGCCACACATGTCCAGCTGAGAAACGGGACTTGGCTGAAATGCTCATATAAAGAATTCTTTGGACCTGGATGTGAAGCCGTGGCAAGAGCACAAGCGACGAGACAATTTGATGGTCAGATATTGAGCTGTCAGCGGGATAACGCCACTATAAACAACATGTGGTAAGGGTCTACCGCTGGAAATGGCAAAATGAAAATGGGGAGAGAGTGTTCTTTAAATATTCCTGGTCAGCTCATAATATGACAGGTTGCCAAAAGGGACTTAATTG
Source organism: Oxyura jamaicensis (assembly GCF_011077185.1). Lineage (NCBI taxonomy): Eukaryota > Metazoa > Chordata > Aves > Anseriformes > Anatidae > Oxyura > Oxyura jamaicensis. Next base: position 1,554 of record NW_023311380.1, on the reverse strand, counting down.
TACTTGTGAGTGGAAATCTGATGCAGGGGCTTGGAGGTGTACATATGAAAAAAACATTGTAACAGGACCACTCGGTAACAAAGATACCCTGTACTTTCATGCTCCAAGAAACAAAGAAGGGTGGGATGGTCCTTTTCCAAACGGAACGTGGGCTCTAAAGGGACATTATTGGGTGTGTGGCAAACATGCTTATAAGAGACTACCGAAAAACTGGTCTGGCATATGCTATGTGGGGTACATAAGACCCTTGTTCTTTTTATTGTCACAAATACAAGGGAATAATTTAGGAATAAGACTATATGATCTGATCTGAATAGAATACAACGATCCATTGATGCTTCCTTAGCAGGGGGTAGTGCTCAAAAATGGGGAGAAAATGAGTGGCCTCCTGAAAGAATCATACAGTATTACGGACCAGCTACCTGGAAACCGAACGAGGTAGTATCAAGAGCCCGGGAACCTATTTATAATCTGAATCGAATAATTAGACTGCAAGCTGTCCTCAAAATTATAACCAATCAAACAGCGACAGCTTTGGATCTTTTAGCTGATCAGTCCACCCAGATGAGGAATGCCATATTTCAACATAGAATGGTTTTAGACTATTTACTAGCAGAAGAAGGAGGTGTGTGTGGAAAACTGAATGATTCTAATTGTTGCTTACTAATCGATGATAATGGGAAAGTGGTTAAACAAATAACGAAGGAAATCAGAAAATTGGCTCATGTCCCAGTACAAACTTGGAGGGGTACGGATTGGGATTTGTTTTCATGGCTGCCTGGAGGACCATGGGTTAAAAGAATATTGTTTTTGTTTTCATGTGGTATAATGATGCTATTATTTTTACCTTGTATGATACCTTGCTTTACATTACTAATACACCGAATAATAAATAGTACCCAGTTTGTAATGACTTCAATAGAGAAGAACGGTGATGTATCAGTAATGATGCTTAAGAAATGGACTTCCCTCCCAGAACCGACAGATGAGATCCAATTGTTACTAGAAAAGGTTGAAGAGAAAACACGAATCAATACTATGGAAAAAGGAAGTGGGGAATTGTGAAATATGTTTCATTTGATTTGTGTCAGGATGAAACAATGCTAGGGCCACATGATGAAATGTAACTTTCTGTCTAAGAAAAACAGAGTGGTTAGTGTACATAGTTCTTGTATTGTGCTAACTAAAGGCCTAGCAATTCATGTAAATAGAGGGCTTGAAGGACGAACACTGAGACTCGAGTCTGAGAGATAAGAGGACCAAGAAGTTTTTTTTTCGGAAACTGCTGATTTCTGCATGAGACGCTGCCCAAGCCTCTGATGTCTGGCAGAGGTATCCACCAAATAAGGAGAAAGGGGGGAGCTGAAGGACAACCGAAAGACAAAGCTTGGGAGGCTACGAGTCTCAGCACAAGAGACCCCCAGGAAGACCACCAGAGACTGATACGCATGTGCCCAGAGGGGGTCCGGATTCTGGGAACTAATTATAATAACCGTGCCTTTTCTAGGAATAGTGATGAATATGTATTAGTCTAGTAGTATAAAAATCAACCAC
>NW_023311379.1:1266-1890 GCF_011077185.1 Oxyura jamaicensis | reverse complement strand
GGCATCCCCCATGGAGTTAGGGACTGGTGGGAAATCCTCTGTATCATCAACACCCCTGCCTGTGCCAGAGTGCTGTGGAGGCAGGCTGGGGAGGATGGGCTTCAGGAACTTGAACTCGCTGTTGCCCGACCCCGTGGTGAGGTTGATCTCGTAGCAGTAGGCGTGGGGCAGGGTTCCGGCAGCAGCCCCATCAGCCAGACTGCTCTGCAAGTTGCCCGTACCATACAGCATGTGCCCTCCTTTCAGCTCCTTTCTCTTGCACACCTTGCAAGCAACAAAGGCTGTGGCAGATGCGAGGAAGAGGAGGGAGACAAAGACCAGTGAAATGATTAAATAGATTGTCAGGGAGCTGTCTTCATCCTGCACAGCCACCTCCTGCTGTGGCAGGTGTTCCTGTGAGAGGCCATTGAGGAGGAGCACGCTCACTGCTGCAGTGGCCGACAGTGGTGGCCGCCCATTGTCACGCACCAGCACCTCGAGCTTCTGCTTCATGGCATCCCTCTCTGTCACTGGCCTCCTCAGCCGCACCTCCCCATTTTGGGTACCCACAGCAAACAGACCAGGGTCTGTGGCCCTCAGCAGGTGGAAGGAAAGCCAGGAGTTCTGACCAGAGTCGGCATCAAC
>NW_023311379.1:0-1256 GCF_011077185.1 Oxyura jamaicensis | reverse complement strand
TCATATTTCTGTGTGGTCTCAAAATCCAGGGGCTTTGTGACTCGAATTTCACCACTCATGGGATCGATTGTGAAAGGCAAGTGGCTCTCACTGACTCCTTGGCTGAACTTATAGGAGATGTCACCATTCAGTCCCACATCTGCATCTGTGGCTACAACTCTGAGAACGACAGAGCCCGTTGAGGCATTTTCCGAAATCTGACCAACATACACGTCCTGAGGAAAGATGGGAACGTTGTCATTTACATCAAGAACTACGATGTGGATTTGGGTGGTCCCGCTTCTACGTGGAGAGCCACCGTCTGTAGCGATGAGACTGAAAAGCAACTCTGGCTGCTCCTCTCTGTCCAGAGGCTTTTCCAATACCAGTTCGACATGCATGTCAACCTCACTCCGTTTCCGAATAGAAACACTGAAGTAATCGTTCTCGGGAGCGATAGTGTAAGTCTGGATGCTGTTGCTGCCAACGTCCAGATCCTGAGCCGCTTCCACGGGGAAACGCGAACCAGGGTCGCCCCTTTCCGGGATCTGAAAAGTGACTCGTTCCTCGGGAAAGACCGGCGAGTGGTCGTTGACGTCCTCCACCGCCACCTCGACCCGAAAGAACTGCAGCGGGTTTTCGAGCAGGAGCTCGAAGGCGAGCGTGCAGGTAAGCGAGCGGCCGCACATCTCCTCGCGATCGAGCCGCTCCGCCACGACGAGGCGGCCGCTGGCGCGCTCTCAGCGAAAGTGCTGCCGGCCGGCCGGTGAGACAATGCGTGCCCGGCGAGCCGAGAGCTGCGCCGGGGCCAGCCCCGCGTCCTCCGCCACGTTGGCCACCACGGAGCCGATCTCCCCCTCCTCGGCTACGGAGTAGCGGATGGGCTCGCAGCGAACGCGCGGCACGCACAGCAGAGCACACAGACAAAGCACTTGCCTTGCAGACGCCATGGCGGGGCGGCGGACACCCTCCGTCTGCCGCAGTCCTCCGCGGGAAGCCGCGCCGGGCAGCAGCGCGGCGGGGCGGGCGGGCGCCCTCCTCCCGGCCTCCCTCTCTCCCTCTCGCCGAGGCCGGCTGGCGGCCCGCAGTGCGGCCGTTCGGGACCGGCAGCGGCTGCTGCGGAGGACGGCGCGGAGGACCGCTCGCCGCCGCCTGCCGGCTGCGCTGCGCTGGGCTCGGCCTCCTCCCCGCCCGCAGCCGCTCGCCGCCGCCTTGGCCACGAGCACCACCCTGCGGCCCGCGGCGGGACTGCTCCGGGACGGGACGCGCTCCTGGCC
>NW_023311378.1:1812-8591 GCF_011077185.1 Oxyura jamaicensis | reverse complement strand
TTCTGAAATATCACTGTTGAATGTCAGCTGCACTCTCTGAGTCCTATGGTGGCAGTTGTGCAGCTCTGTATTGCAAAGTTGATCTATCTGAGTGCTGAGCTCCTGTTTGGCACTCTGTTCTTGTATTTATAGCTAGAAGTAAAACCTACAGCATGCAGTGCTATCATCTGCTGGGCTTTGTCCTATCTTAAAACAAACGTCAGTCACTTGTGGTCCTTTTCCAGGCTCATGTGGGTGGATGCAAATATACAATATACAAATGTACACCTCCCTGGAGGTGTTCAAGACCAGGTTAGATGAGGCCCTGAGCAACCTGGTCTAGTGGGTGGTGTCTCTGCCTATGGCAGGGGAGTTGGAGCTAGATGGTCTTTAAAATCCCTTCCAACCAAAGCCATTCTATGAATCCATGATTCTACGATTGCTCAGGGTTCATGTGTTATGGGACAGTTCTTACTACTTTGGAGACAATTTCTGGTTTCCTTGCTTTATTCACCACACATCTTCTTTTAAAAGGACTCCAAAACTCAATTCAAAGAACATTGAGAATTGTATCTACTCTAGGCCAAGATAATTTGGACACACTGAGAAATTTTCTGAGAAAGCCAACTGCAGAAAAAGCAAAGAAACAGTTAAATCCCTTAAACACTTCCAGGGATGCGGCATCCACAGTTTCCCTTGGCTACCTGTTCCAATGCCTCAGCATCCCTGAGAGAAGAATTTCCGCCTAATCTCTAATCTAAATCTCCCCTCTTTTAGTTTAAAGCCATTTCCCCCAGTCCTATCACTACACTTTTTGCTGAGGCGATCGACTCCGGGGCAGACGTGTTCTGCAGCGGAGCAGGGGACCGAGGCGGGCAGGGCTTTTTGTCCGGCATCGAGGCCACTCGGGGGAGCCGCCGGGACCCGGCTGTCCTCGCGAGGGAGGCTGACGAGGCGAGGGCGGAGCCAGCAGCGCCCCCTCCCGGGCTGTTTAAAAGCTGCCCCTAGGGAGCGCGAGCGACCAGGAGCGCGGCGAACAGGACGGGCAAACAGGGCGTGGCACGTCGAAGGGCGCGGCAGTTCGCGCGGGCAGGGCGCGCGGGGGGCTCATCGTCGCTCTGTTGCAGCTGCCTCTCCCTTCGGTGCTTGTAACCTGCTTGCGTAGAACCTGACCATGGTATCGACCAGGCAGAAAACCGTGGCCTCCGCATCTCGTGAGGCATCTCCAGCCACGGTCACCAGTGTGGCTACTCAGACGGAGGGCTCGGGGAAACACGCAGCCGTCCAGGTCCTAGGCTGCAGAGTGTGCCCCAGCCTTCTGTCGGTCTCTGACAGCAGTGGTGGGTATGCCTGTGGGAGGTGTGCCCAGGTTGAAGAACTGCTCAGCCAGGTAGCGGAGCTCCGGGAGGAGGTGAACAGGCTCAGGAGCATCAGGGAATCAGAGAGGGAAATTGACTGGTGGAGGTGCGCTCTACCCTCTCTGAGGCAGGCTCACGAGACTGCCACGGCACAGGCGTCTCCTGTTACGCAGAAGACGGAGGTTCGCTCCTCCAGCCAGGCAGCGGGAGGAGACCTAGATCAAGGGGGGGAATGGAGGCAGGTGCCTATTCGGGGTGGTAGGCGAGCCCTCTCTCTGCCCACCTCACCTTCTCATCTACCCTTAAATAATCGATATGAAGGACTAGAGCAAGACAATCTAAATGACAAAGTAGACAAACACCCGTCCCAGTTGGAGGGGGCGCCTAAGACAATGCGACCTACACGTCGCATTGCCACATCATCCTTCAAAAAAGAAAGAAGGGCTATTGTTATGGGGGGCTCCCTCCTGAAAGGGACAGAGGGACCGATATGCCGACCGGACCCAACCCGCAGAGAAGTCTGTTGCCTCCCTGGGGCTCGGGTGAGAGACTTTGCCAAGAAAGTCAAGCGCCTGGTACGGCCCACTGACTACTACCCGCTACTGGTCTTTCAGGCTGGTAGCGATGAAGTAGCAACGAGAAGTCTGAAGGCGATCAAAAGAGACTTTAGGGCTTTGGGGCGACTACTTAGAGGATCAGGGGCGCAGGTGGTGTTTGCCTCTGTCCTTCCGATAGGGGGGATCGAAGCTGAAAGACGTACTGTTCACATAAACTCGTGGCTTCGAGACTGGTGTGACCGGCAGAATTTTGGTTTCTTTGATCATGGGAAGGTCTATGCTACACCGGGCCTGATGGCACCGGATGGGATGCACCTCTCTCGGAGAGGGGTAAGGATCTTAGGTCAGGAGTTGGCAGGGCTGATAGATAGGGCTTTAAACTAGAGTCGAAGGGGGAAGGGGCTAAAACCAGGCGAGCCGGTGAAGACCTAAGGGATGGTATGCTAGAATCAGAGGGGCTGTGTGCCAGTGGGGTCCTTTGGTCAGATCCACAAGGTGCTGAGTGTAAGGAGACGCACCTGAAGTGCTTTTACACAAACGCACGCAGTATGAGGAATAAAATAGATGAGCTAGAAGTCCTGGCCCAGTCCCGCAACTACGACATCATCGGCATAAGCGAAACCTGGTGGGATGAGTCCTGTGACTGGGGTGTTGCGATAGATGGTTACAGGCTCTTCAGGAGGGACAGGCAGGGTAGGCGAGGTGGTGGGGTGGCGATGTATGTGAAGCAGGGGCTGGACTGTGTGGAACTTCAGGTTGGCGATGGCAAAGTTGAGAGCCTCTGGGTAAGGATCAAGGGACGAACGAATAAAGGGGATGTCGTTGTGGGAGTCTATTACAGACCGCCTGGCCAGGATGATAGCGCCGATAAATTATTCTTTACAGAACTAAGAGAGGCCTCGAGATTAACTCCCCTTGTCCTTATGGGGGACTTCAACTTGCCGGACGTTAACTGGGAGTGCCACACGGCTGACACGAGCAAGTCCAGGAGGTTCATGAAGCACCTAGATGATAACTTCTTGGTACAGGTGCTAACGGAGCCAACTAGGAAAGGTGCCCTCCTAGACCTGTTGCTAGAAAACAGAGAGGGTCTTGTGGGAGATGTGGTGATTGGTGGCCGCCTCGGTCATAGTGACCATGAAGTGGTTGAGTTCAACATTTATGGTGACAGAAGGAAAAGCGCCACCAAAACCTCATCCCTAGATATGGGGAAAGCGGACTTCAGGCTGCTCAGGGAACTAGTCAGTAAGGTCCCCTGGGAAACTGCTCTTGAAGGCCTCGATGTCCACCAGTGCTGGTCACTCTTTAAGCGATGCCTCCTAGAAGCACAAGATAAGGCAATTCCAAAATATTGCAAGTCAGGCAGGTGGGGCAGGAAGCCGGCGTGGCTGACCAGGAACATTCTAATGGAGATTAGGCGGAAACAGAGAGTGTTTCGCTACTGGAAGGAGGGCCAGGCGTCATGGAAAGAATACAGGGATGCTGTTCGTGTTTGTAGGGAGAAAGTTCGAGTGGCCAAAGCACAGCTAGAGTTGAAGCTGGCTGTGTCTGTGAGAGAAAATAAAAAGGGTTTTTTTAGATATGTAAATGGAAAAAGGAGAACTAAAGAAAACATAGGGCCGCTCCTTGATAGGGAAGGTCTCCTCACAGACGATGACGTAGGCAAAGCAGAGACGCTTAACGCCTTCTTTGCCTCTGTCTTCAATGCCGATGATGGGCTTCGGGACCCAGGGTGCCCTGAGCTGGAGGACCGGGACGGTGGGGATGACAAACTCCCAACTGACCCTGAACGTGTGCGGGATTTGCTACTCCACCTGGATCCCTACAAGTCCATGGGTCCGGATGGGATTCATCCCCGGGTGCTGAAAGAGCTGGCGGATGTCATCGCGGAACCTCTATCAATTATTTTTCAACGATCCTGGGAATTTGGAGAGGTCCCAGTAGACTGGAAGCTGGCAAATGTTGTGCCAATTTTCAAGAAGGGTCAGAAAGAAGACCCTAGCAATTACAGGCCTGTCAGTCTCACGTCAGTGCCTGGTAAAATCATGGAGAAGTTGGTTCTCGGACTTATTGAGGCGCACCTGGGGGACAAAGCAGTCATTGGTCCCAGCCAGCATGGGTTTGTGAAGGGTAGGTCCTGCCTAACTAACCTGATTTCCTTTTATGATAAGATCACCCGTATGGTGGACCAAGGGAAACCAGCTGATGTGATTTTTTTGGACTTCAGCAAGGCTTTTGACACGGTTTCCCATAGGATCCTACTGGACAAAATGTCCACCATACAGCTAAATAAAAACATCATACGATGGGTGAGCAATTGGCTAACGGGCAGGGCCCAAAGGGTTATGGTAAATGGGGCTGCGTCAGGCTGGCGGGCGGTCACCAGTGGGGTCCCTCAAGGCTCCATTTTAGGGCCGGTACTTTTCAATATTTTTATAAATGATCTGGATGTAGGAATAGAGGGTATTTTGAGCGAGTTTGCTGATGACACCAAACTTGGAGGAGTTGTGGACTCAAATGAGGGCGTAAAGGCCTTGCAGAGGGATCTGGACAGGTTGGAGAGCTGGGCGATCACCAACCGCATGAAGTTCAATAAGAGCAAGTGCCGGGTCCTGCACCTGGGACGGGGAAACCCTGGCTGCATGTACAGACTGGGCGATGAGACGCTGGAGAGCAGCCTAGAAGAGAGGGATCTGGGGGTCGTGGTAGACAGCAAGTTGAATATGAGCCAGCAGTGTGCCCTGGCAGCCAGGAGGGCCAATCGTATCCTGGGGTGCATCAAGAACGGCATCGCTAGTAGGTCAAGGGAGGTGATTGTCCCGCTCTACTCTGCGCTGGTGCGGCCTCACCTCGAGTACTGTGTGCAGTTCTGGGCACCACAGTATAAAAAGGACATGAAACTGTTGGAGAGTGTCCAGAGGAGGGCTACGAAGATGGTGAAAGGCCTGGAGGGGAAGACGTACGAGGAACGGCTGAGGTCACTGGGCCTGTTCAGCCTGGAGAAGAGGAGGCTGAGGGGAGACCTCATCGCAGTCTACAACTTCCTCGTAAGGGGTTGTCAAGAGGCAGGAGACCTTTTCTCCATTAACACTAGTGACAGGACCCGCGGGAACGGGGTTAAGCTGAGGCAGGGGAAATTTAGGCTGGACGTCAGGAGGGGGTTCTTCACAGAGAGGGTGGTTGCACACTGGAACAGGCTCCCCAGGGAAGTGGTCACTGCACCGAGCCTGTCTGAATTTAAGAAGAGATTGGACTGTGCACTTAGTCACATGGTCTGAACTTTTGGGTAGACCTGTGCGGTGTCAAGAGTTGGACTTGATGATCCTTAAGGGTCCCTTCCAACTCAGGATATTCTATGATTCTATGATTCTATGATACACTATTAGATGAATTGTCCCTCGCCAGCTTTCCCGTCCCCTTTAGGTATTGGAAAGCCACTACAAGGTTTCCCCAGCCCCTCTTAAATTAGCCATAGTATAAATACAGAGTAAAAACAGTGCTTCCAAAACAAGCCATCATTTTAAGGTGTTCAGAGAGGGGATTCTTACTTATCCACAGTGAAGTACAATAGACATTTGAATGGAATTCTGAATAAGGAAAGCTTGTAACCTGTGTTATTCTAGATAGAGATGTCTAGAGAAGGATCAAACAGGATGCACATCACTAAGAACTGATACACAAACAGGCTGAACTTTTCTGTGCTGAATTAGAAATGTCTGCAGAGCACGTTCAGACGTGTTTGGTTAATCAGAATATAAAGTTTAGGCTTAATGTCAGGTCTTCTCTGAACAGAAACAGCTTGATAATTAAGCATAGCCACTTATTTTGTAACAATGCAGTGTTATATTGCTGAACAAATAATTGATTCTTTGAAAAGCAGTTCTTCAGAACTCAGTTCTTCCTGGAGCCAGTTGTTCATGCTGTTTCAGCTCATGTTTGGGCATGATGCATTGATGGGTTAAGACTCCTGACTGACTGGCAGAAAACCAGATGACTGTCTTTCAATTCATAGCTTTTAAAGTCAGAATTAGCATTTTTTTGGGGATGAATCACAGACTATAGATCCTTGTGGTCCTTTCCGACTCTGGATATTCTACGATTATCGATCCAAATTTCATTCATAAAATTCTACATAAAAGCAGAAATCCCTGCATTAAACACACACAGACACACAGAAAATCCAAACCCTCCACAAATATGTTCCTGCTCTCTTCAAAATTCTGTAGCACATACATCGCATTACTGTTCCCCCTTCATTGTTTCTTTTTTCTTACTACACCAGAAATTGTTGTTAAGCATATAGGAACTGCTTGCACAGCACCCTATACTCAGATGACGCCAGAGAATTAATTAGCTCTCAGAAGCAAACATGCACAGAGCCTAAGGCAACACAAACTTTAATTTTCGTCACAAGTTCTAAGTCAGCCTAAGGAGAAACTCCGTAGAATTTCATCAGTTATATAAAATTTTGTCTATCTGATTGTTCAGCCAAGAAGGATCCTGCCAAAGACGTCCATTCCATTCCAGGTTAAAAATGGCATCCATGGTAACACTGACTGATTTGTTCTAACACAGGCACATTTGTTCAGAGGTGAGCCTACAAAGCAATTTGAAAATCTGATTGCAAAGAAAATACGTTAGGATGGTATAAAATTTCTGATATGTATTTACATGCTGGCAGTTATTCTTTTCCAGTAAAGTGTAGAGTTATACATTTGAGGACAGGCAGCAGCTTTTAAAATCCTGGCTAGAAGCTTTAGAGTCCCACGAGCAATAACACCAACTAGTAATCAGTAACCCACAGCATGTGTCTCACAGTGGAATTAACCATGTGGTCCAAACTTTAGGCAGATGATCAACACCAGCTCATGTTCAACATCCTGTC
>NW_023311378.1:0-1802 GCF_011077185.1 Oxyura jamaicensis | reverse complement strand
CATACAAAGCAGGAACTGGAGGTGGTGACTAGCTGTAATTAGTATACAAAGTGAGAATCGGAGTTGGGTGCAGCTTATAAATAGTGCGACTCAGAAGGGCTCTGTGTGCACCCACCACCATCGCAGACAGAACAAGAACTGGACCAGAGACATCGCTGGAACCCAGGGTGGTAATCTGGACCTTGCCTCTACCTCTGTCTTTCTGTATCTCCCTCTCTCTCTGCTACGCAATGGGCTATTCAGCCCTTTGCGAAATAACAAGATTGAAATAGCTCCCATTATAGATAACAAGGTTTAATCAATTTATGCCAGAATAGCTTTTGCTATTTTATTAACTTTTGCTAAAGTTAATAATACCAAACAATTGATTGAAAAGTTTGATGTCACTTTAATTTACTCCAAGGGTAGCATGAACGTTGGCAGTCTCCAAGAGAGTTGTCCAGGACAGCCCCCCCAGGCCCCACACTCAGCACCAGTCCTTTATTTTATTTAATTATTTATTGAATAGGATATTCCAATAAGATGCTAAACTTAGATGTCATTTGAGCACATACGTAAAATAATATGCACAACAAAGACCCGATAGATTTGATGCACTTCTCATTTTACTCTTAATTTTTTCTTCCAAATTCAAATTTCTACATCATGCCCTCAGTCTTGTCCAGTGCTGTTTTATTCATTCTTTGCTAGAACTGTTTTAATTGTCCCATTCTTCTTTTTTCCTCTCCATTGCCTTCTGTCTGTTGTGGAAAGGCTTCTTACAAGTATTGTTTGTTTTCTGTTTTCCTTTTCTGCAGGCTGTCATCTAACTTCTACAGCAACAAGTCCAAATTACCGAAACACTGCTGAGATGGGGAAAATCATCATTTATGAGCACATCAACTTCCAGGGGTACTCCAAAGAACTCACCAGAGACGTTGCCAATCTGAAAGATATAGATTGGAATGACTGTGTCTCCTCAGTGAAAGTAATTGGACAGCCTTGGGTGGCTTATGAGCACATAAACTATACAGGCCAGTTACTGGTATTTGAGGAGGGAGAGCATAGCTTTGTTGATAAAGAGATGAATGACAAGATCAGTTCTCTGATGTTGATTACTGAAAATTTACACAAGCCACAGATCACTCTCTATGAACATGACCAATATCAAGGGAAGAGCAGGGTGATAACAGAAGCAACCAATTTGGCTAGGGGTAATGACAATGACATGGTGTCTTCTCATAAAGTCCAGCAAGGTGTCTGGCTCTTGTGTGAACATAGCGATGGAAGTGGTTTCCGCTACATTGCACGAGAGCATGAACACCTTCCAACTTACAGAGCAATCAATTTCAATGACAAGCTTTCATTTCTGCGTCCCCTTCTCCCTGGAAGGTGTGGTTGCTGATGGAATGCAAATTCTGAAGTGCTAAGGGTAGATGTAGCCCTAGCAAGAACCTAGATCTCTCTGCTTTTTTTTATTTCCCCTTTTGCCATAGAAATACTGAATGGGAGAGCTCTCTTTTATGCTGTGCTGCAGATGTGTATTTCTCAGTCCCGTCTTGCACTGTTCTCCTTCCCCATGATGCCAATGAATGTTAGAACTACCATATTTAGTCATATGAAAAAAAAAAACCTCAATGATAAGAGATGTGCCAGTGGTCTGTAACCTATTAAACCTGCAACTAACATTCCAAAGTACTAAACCATGTAATGTGAAAGTGTTGCATGTTGCTTCTGTTGCTATATGCATGAACATATATATAGTGTATAACCAGAATTGCTGCCTGCAATATCTTCTTTATTGGTAACAACGCAACATGGAA
>NW_023311377.1:0-2553 GCF_011077185.1 Oxyura jamaicensis | reverse complement strand
CTGAGCAAAGAGCATGGGGTGATGTGACAGGGAGGCTTCACAACATCAACAAAAGGGGGCTTAAGCAGGGCCACTCCAGCACTTGCATGTAGCCCAGGAAGTGCCCACAAGGCACCATCATGGAGAAATCCCGCAAGCCCTTTCTAGGCAGAGGGCATGCTGGGGTGCCTCTCCAAGTGTCACAGGCAAAGGTAGGGCTTAGGATGAAAAGGCTCCTCAAGAGGAAACTCCATTTGCCATGTCCTCAAACACAGACTTCATGGGTACGTCACAGCTTAAGTCATGAAACCGTGCAGCTTGACCGATGCTTCACCGTGACAGGACAAGACGCCTGCTGGTCTCACCCCCAAGCTCCAATACATCTTACTGAACCAGCAGTGACACCACAGACTCCTGCAAAGAGAGATAAAGGGGAGCAGAAGAATGCAAGTATTTTCCAGACTCAAAGATGACAATGTGTGCTAGCAATTAATTGGAACGTAAGCTGAGTACAAGCTCAATGATTTCATTTGGATTGAAAGGGATGAGCATGGGGTGTAAAAGAAGGCAGAGAAGGAGCCGCACGCTCTCAGTGCAGACTCACACTCACCATCAGCTGGCCTGTGGACCAACAACCCACACATCAATCAGAAGAGATGCCCGTGAGGCTAACCGGCAAGAAAGTCACAATTCAACCTGGTGCAACTTGAGCATTTTGAGCACGTTCTGGGGGATATTGATACCAGAGGGGTTACTCATGCACGTGTTATTTAGATTAAGGCCTTAAAGAATCAGTAAATTGTAAATATCTCTCAAGAAGCAAGCAGTACAGATATATATATATATATTGAAACTCTCTCTCCCTCTTTTTTTTTTTTTTTTCCCTCTCTTTCTTGCATTCCTTCCTGCTTTCTATTCAACCGGTACATATTTATTTCCTCCCTTTCTGTAGTGGTTTAACCCAGCTGGCAGGTAAGCACCACACAACCGTTCAATCACACTCCATCTTCCCTCTCTGGAATGGGACAATCGAAAAAGAAGTAAAATGAAAGCTTGTGACTTGAGATAGACACAGTTTATTAGAAAATGAAAGATCATAAGAGGAATAATAGTACTACTACTACTGTGTACAAACAAGTGATGCACAATGCAATTACTCAACACCCACTGACCGATGCCCAGCCTATCCCCAAGCAGCTGGTCCCCCCATCCCCGCCAGCCACCCCATATTAATTGTTCAGCAGGATGTCCTATGGTATGGAATGCCCCTTTGGCCAGTTTGGGTCAGCTGTCCTGGTTCTGTCCCCTCCCAGCTCCTGCTGCACCCCAAGCCTGCCCACTGGCAGGAGAGTGTGAGAAGCTGAAAAGTCCTTGGCTTAGTGGAAGCACTGCTCTGCAACAATTAAAATGTCAGTGTATTATCAACATTATTCTCATCCTTACTCCAAAACACAGCACCCTACCAGATACTTGGAGGAAAATTAACGCTATCCTAGCCAAAACCAGGACACTGGCTCACTTGTAATGAGGGATGTCTTGAGTAGTCCCACAATCTGAAAGAATCCCTGGACACCCCTCTACTGGTGCATCACACTCTGGCCGAAGGGGCCACAGCTGCCGTCTGTCCCAGCCCACGTACAGCCTGGCCCCTTTGCTGGGGTGTGGGATTGAGCACGGAGAGGGTGAGAAGCTGCAGCAGGAGGTTCGTGTCAGGAAACACCTCAGCTTTCTGTCCCCATAGGGGCAGCACAGAAGTAGCAAGTGGAGTTCTGGGGATGCAGGGCATGCAGGACAATACATCACCACCTAGAAACTGTCCCAGGAGGTGGTGGCACACCCACACATGGCAGCCTCCCATAAGGTGTAGCAATAGGAATCTCTGTTCTTGAGAGACCAAGAGGAATGCGGACCTGGGTGCATGCTGGTATCATGAGATGCTATAGTCATTGACCATCAGCCTGCATCCCCAGATGGTGACATGCAGGGAAATCACAGAACTGTGGAATCATTAAGGCTGGAAAAGACCCGTAAGATCAAGTCCAACCATCAACCTTACCTAACAAATCCTGTCATGGATAGGATAAAAAATAACATACCATTTAGTGTCCATCCCGCCTCCCACAGCCCTGCGGCTTCTGGTGGAGTAGGAGATGGGCATGGTGCACACAGCAGGGTGGAGAGAAGTCCACTACACCAGCAGCCAGAGCCTTCTGGCCTGGCCTTCTGGCTCTGCCCCAGTCTCACACAGCGCGACAGAGACATTCCTGCTGATGGGATAGCGGACCTCATGAGGAGGGCTTTAAACTAGAAGGAAGGGTGGAAGAAGAGAGACACCAAAAGCCCTCTGAGGGAGTGATGGATGCAGCTGCTGAGCAAAGAGCATGGCATGATGTGACAGGGAGGATTCACAAAATCATCACAATGGGGCTTAAGCAGGACAATCACTTCCCCACTCCTGGTGGCCACACTGTTTCTGATGCAGGTCAGGATGCCGTTGGCCTTCTTGGCCACAGAGGCACACTGCTGCCTCATGTTCAGCTGGTTGTCAAACAAAACCCTCACGGCCTTGTCTGC
>NW_023311376.1:0-6143 GCF_011077185.1 Oxyura jamaicensis | reverse complement strand
ATGGACACTATAGCACAGGTTATTCATGATTGTGAAACATGTGCTGCGATCAAGCAAGCCAAACGGTCAAAGCCTCTTTGGTACAGGGGACGATGGCTGAAATATAAATATGGAGAGGCCTGGCAGATTGATTATATCACACTCCCTCAAACCCGCAATGGCAAGCGCCACGTACTTACAATGATGGAAGCAACCACCGGATGGCTGGAAACATATCCTGTGCCCCATGCCACCGCCCGGAACACTATCCTGGGCCTTGAAAAGCAAGTGCTATGGCGACATGGCACCCCAGAAAGAATTGAGTCAGACAATGGGACTCATTTCCGAAAGAACCTTATAGATACTTGGGCCAAAGAACATGGTATTGAGTGGGTATATCACATCCCCTATCACGCACCAGCCTCTGGTAAAGTTGAGCGATACAGTGGACTGTTAAAGACTATACTGAAAGCAATGGGTGCTGGGACATTCAAAAATTGGGACGCACATTTGGCAAAGGCCACCTGGTTAGTCAATACTAGGGGATCTGCCACCCGAGCTGGACCTGCCCAATCAAACCTGCTACGTACAGTAGAAGGGGATAAAGTTCCTGTAGTGCATGTAAGAAATATGCTAGGTAAAACAGTCTGGGCTACTCCTGCCTCAGGAAAAGGCAAACCCATTCGTGGGATTGCTTTTGCTCAAGGACCTGGATGCACTTGGTGGGTAATGCAAAAGAATGGGGAGGTCCAGTGTGTACCTCAAGGGGATTTAATACTGGGTGAGAATAGCCCATGAGTTGACTTGTATTATGTTAATTATTATTAACACTGTGTTTCGTCATTACCATAGATGAAAATAGTGATTAACTAGAATGTATTGGAAAAAGTGTAACCTGAGCATGACATAAATGGTATGGAATAAGGGGTGGATATATGTCCTGGTTTCAGTTAGGACAGTTATTTTTCCTCCTAGTAGCTGGTAGGGTGCTATGTTTTGGATGAGGATGAGAAGATTGCTGATAACATGCTGATGTTTTAATTGCTGCAGAGCACTGCTTATACTAAGCCAAGGACCTTTCAGCTTCTCACTCTGTCCTGCCAGCGGGCAGGCTGGGGGTGCAGCAAGAGCTGGGAGGGGACAGACCCAGGACAGCTGACCCAAACTGGCCAAAGGGGTATTCCATACCATCTGACGTCATGCTGAACAATATCTAGGGGTGGCTAGCCGGGGTGGGGGGGCCGGCTGCTCGGGGTTGGGCTGGGGTGGTGTGCATCACTTGTTTGTACATATTATTATTATCATTATTATTTTCTATCTTAATAAACTGTCTTTATCTCAACTCACAGGCTTCACTTTCCCGTTTCTCTCCCCCATCCCAGAGAGGGAGGGGGGAGGGTGAGCGGACGGCTGTGTGGTGTTTAGCTGCCAGCCGGGTTAAACCACAACAGCTTTTTTGGTGCCCAACGTGGGGCACGAAGGGTTGAGATAACGACAGATCAAATCAGAATGTTGATTGCTTTAATATCAAGTCTGCTGTGCCTGTATTCCAAATTGAGTTTTATAGCACGTTACTTGCTGTATGTGATCCCTGTCGTGCTGTTTATCCTTTCCGGGCCTTGATTTAAGATCGTTATGGTACTGTGGTGTGTAACAATAGCTTGCGATATGATGAAGTATCTGGCCATGACTCTAACTTGGTACTCAACACTGTCGTCGACTCTGTACTTTGGAAACTATATCTCGGAAACTATTAACAATTACACCTACTGCCGTTTTTCATCAGGGAGCCAGTCTGTGAAGGGGACAGGGAAAGATATTTTTCCTTACTTGTTCACTCTCCCTTTCTCCTTCAGCACCCTCTTATCCCCCGAGCTAGTTACGATAGCTCTCCAAGATGTTGAATATCCTTGGGATACTCAGACCAGCATGTTCTTGTTGTTATGTCTCTTGAATGCGCTTCAGGTTTTGTTCAAGGTTAAACAACTACTTAGGAATCTCATGCAGAGATCTGTCCTGAGGTGGGATAATTGTGAGTGGCAGGGAGTGTGGGAGGATATGGGCAGGTGGCTAGAGCAGTGGGCACCTCCGATGTTTTGTAGATTCACCCCTGAACAACTGCAAAATCCTAAAAAACTGGTAGAATGCTTGCAAAAAGAGTGTCATGACTCTGGCAGTTCCAAAGTGACACAACTCACTGTAGCATGTTGGGGCCTGGCCTATGCCTATCGAGCTGCAATTGATGCTACTATGAACCGAGTGACAGACCCTGCAGCCGCCCCAGCTCCTGCAGCTCCAGCCCCTGCAGCCGCTCCAGCTCCAGCCCCTGCAGCCGCTCCAGCTCCAGCTCCTGCAGCCGCTCCAGCTCCTGTGGCTGGGCCAGAGAAACGAGCTGTAGCAGTGCAAGTTGCCCCTGCAGAGGGTGTTCCCACCCCTGTGGCAGACCCTGTGGCTGAGCCAGAGAGAAGAGCTGTAGCAGTACAAGTTGCCCCTGTAGACAAGGTGAAAAAATGGTATAGAGACTCAGGTCGTTTAGAACGCAGAGAGTCTTCTGCTAGGTGTAGGTATGGAGAAGACGAGGCTGGGCCATCAGAGGTGCAGGAGGATGAAGATGGGGATGTTGAAAAATCAACAGTAGTTACCCAAAACCTATACCAGCGTGAGCTACGAGATGTGCGAAAAGATTTTGGTCGCTGCATAGGTGAGCAGCTTGTCACCTGGCTGCTCCGGTGCTGGGATACCGGAGCCAATTGTGTGGAACTAGAGGGCAAGGAAGCCAGGCGGCTGGGATCCCTTGCTAGAGATGCAGGCATTGACAAAGCAATTGGAGATGGAGCACGATCTCACAGCCTCTGGAGGCGTCTCCTGTACGCTGTCAGGGAAAGGTTTCCCTACAAGGAAGAACTTGTATGTCTGCCAAGCAAGTGGACCACTATGGAGAAGGGAATCCAGTACCTGAGGGAATTAGCCGTATGGGAGGTGATTGATGAGGACCCAGACAATGGACAAGTACCCACAGATCCAGATGAAGTCAGGTGTACTCGACCCATGTGGCGGAAGTTTGTACGGAGTGCACCATCATCATATGCCAGCTCATTGGCAATAATGGCCTGGAAAGAGGATGAGGAACCCACAGTGGGTGATGTGGCTAAACAACTCCGGCAGTACGAAGAAAGTCTCTCCTCTTCCCTACAGGCCTGCGTCTCGGCTGTGGAGAAACTTTCTGAAAGCGTCCATCAAGTAAAAGAGAATACTTTGGAGAAACTTTCGGAAAAGGTCCACCACCTTGAAGAGAGATTATTTTCCTCCCCACCTGAACGAACCAGGGTTCACCAACTAAAAGAGAATACTTTGGAGAAACTCTCTGAAGAGGTCCAGCAACTTAAAGAGAGTTTATTTTCCTCCCCTCCTGTACAAACCAATGTCTCTGCTATTAGGGGTAAGCGCTCATCCGTGCAAGGAAGACGATATGGTGGATACACACCTCGGGCCATCCTGTGGTTTTACCTACGTGACCATGGAGAAGACATGAGAAAATGGGATGGAAAATCCACCGCGACCCTAGAGGCACGGGTACGTGAGTTGCAAAGGAAAACAACTGGGAAAAAGGGGGTCTCTGAAAACTTTGCTGCTCCAGCTTCCAGCAGGCAGTCCTTTAAACACAGGAATGAAGATTCTGATGAGGATTAGAGGGGCCCTGCCTCCAGCCAGGGGGAGGAAAGGGACAATCGGGTTTATTGGACTGTGTGGATTCGATGGCCTGGCACATCAGACGCACAGAAGTATAAGGCTTTAGTAGACACCGGTGCACAATGTACTCTAATGCCATCAAGCTATACAGGGCCAGAGCCCATCAGTATTTATGGAGTGACGGGGGGATCCCAGCAATTAACTGTATTGGAAGCTGAACTGAGTCTAACTGGGAATGAGTGGCAAAAACACCGTATTGTGACTGGCCCGGATGCTCCATGCATCCTTGGCATAGACTATCTTAGAAGAGGATATTTCAAGGACCCGAAAGGCATCCGGTGGGCTTTTGGCATAGCTGCCTTAGAGACAGAGGGCATTGAACAATTGTCTACCTTGCCCGGTCTCTCAGAGGACCCTTTTGTTGGGGGGTTGCTGAGGGTCGAAGAACAGCAAGTGCCAATTGCTACTACAACTGTGCACCGGCGGCAATATCGCACCGACCGAGACTCCCTGATTCCCATCCATGAGCTAATTCGTCAACTGGAGAGCCAAGGAGTGATCAGCAAGACTCATTCACCTTTTAATAGTCCCATATGGCCAGTGCGAAAGTGTAATGGGGAGTGGAGACTAACTGTGGACTATCGTGGCCTGAATGAGGTCACACCACCACTGAGTGCTGCAGTGCCGGACATGCTAGAACTCCAGTACGAACTGGAATCAAAGGCAGCCAAGTGGTACGCCACAATTGATATCGCTAATGCATTTTTCTCCATCCCTCTAGCAGCAGAGTGCAGGACACAGTTTGCTTTTACTTGGAGGGGAGTTCAATATACTTGGAATCGGCTGCCCCAGGGGTGGAAACATAGCCCTACAATTTGCCATGGACTGGTCCAGTCTGCGCTGGAGCAAGGGGAAGCTCCTGAACACCTGCAGTACATCGATGATGTACAATGATGTACAATGATGATTGTGTGGGGTGACACAGCAGAGGAAGTTTTTGAGAAAGGGAAGAAAATAATCCAAATCCTTCTGAAGGCCGGTTTTGCCATAAAACAAAATAAAGTTAAAGGACCTGCACGAGAGATCCAGTTTTTAGGAATAAAATGGCAAGATGGACGTCGTCAAATCCCAATGGATGTGATCAACAAAATAACAGCTATGTCTCCACCAACTAGCAAAAAGGAAACACAAACTTTCCTAGGTGTCGTGGGGTTTTGGAGAATGCACATTCCAAATTACAGTCTGATTGTAAACCCGCTCTACCAAGTAACCCGTAAGAAGAATGATTTTGAATGGGGCCCTGAGCAACGACAAGCTTTTGAACAAATTAAGCAGGAAATAGTTCATGCAGTAGCCCTTGGGCCAGTCCGAACGGGACCAGATGTAGAGAATGTGGTCTACACCGCAGCCGGGGAGAATGGCCCCACCTGGAGCCTCTGGCAGAAAGAACCTGGGGAAACTCGAGGTCGACCCCTAGGGTTTTGGAGTCGGGGATACAGAGGATCTGAGGCCTGCTACACTCCAACCGAAAAGGAGATATTGGCGGCATATGAAGGAGTTCGATCTGCTTCGGAAGTGGTCGGTACTGAAGCACAGCTCCTCCTGGCACCCCGACTGCCAGTACTGGGCTGGATGTTCAAAGGAAGGGTCCCCTCTACACATCATGCAACTGACGCTACATGGAGCAAGTGGGTTGCACTGATTACTCAGCGGGCTCGACTAGGAAACCCCAGTCGTCCGGGAATCTTGGAAGTGATTATGGACTGGCCAGAAGGCAAATACTTTGGGATGTCATCAGAGGAGGAGGTGGTCCGTGCTGAAGAAGCTCCACCGTACAACAAGCTACCAGAAAATAAGAAGAGATACGCCCTATTCACTGATGGGTCCTGTCGCATTGTGGGAAAGCATTGAAGATGGAAAGCTGCTGTATGGAGTCCTACACGACGAGTTGCAGAAGCTGCTGAGGGAGAAGGTGAATCGAGTCAATTTGCAGAAGTGAAAGCCATCCAGCTGGCTTTAGATATTGCTGAACGAGAAAAGTGGCCAGTTCTCTACCTATACACTGATTCGTGGATGGTAGCAAATGCCCTTTGGGGGTGGTTACAGCAATGGAAACAGAACAACTGGCAGCGCAGGGGCAAACCCATTTGGGCTGCTGCATTATGGCAAGATATTGCTGCCCGGGTAGAGAACCTGGTTGTAAAGGTACGCCATGTAGATGCTCATGTGCCTAAGAATCGGGCTACTGAAGAACATCAAAACAACCAGCAGGTGGATCAGGCTGCCAAGACTGAAGTGGCTCAGGTGGACCTGGACTGGCAACATAAGGGTGAACTATTTGTAGCCCGATGGGCCCATGAGACCTCGGGCCATCAAGGCAGAGATGCAACATATAGATGGGCTCGTGATCGAGGGGTGGACCTGACCATGGACACTATAGCACAGGTTATTCATGATTGTGAAACATGTGCTGC
>NW_023311375.1:0-9954 GCF_011077185.1 Oxyura jamaicensis | reverse complement strand
GACGGGGGCTACCGGGACGGGGCGGGGCGGGGCGGCTGCCGGGGGCGCGGCGGTGCCCCCGGCCCGGTTGCGGGGACACGGGTGGGGGCCGTGGGGGCCGTCCCCGACCCGTCCCCCCGCAGCGTGCCCGCACAGCGCGGCCACCAACAGCGGCTACTCGCGCAAGGAGGACGGCGGCTTCTTCTCCCCGTAGCGGCCCCGCGCCCCAATAAAGGCCCGAGCGGCGCGGGGCCGGTGCCGCGGTGCCGGCGGGCGGATCAGAATCGCGGCGCGCTCAGGGGCCGGCCGCGGGGCCAGGCCTCGCCTATCTGATCGACTCATCCCGCCCGCCCGCCGCACAGCGCCCGGGGGCTTCGCGGCGCGGCTCTTCTCATCTCGGCCGTGGGCCGATCAAATAAGATCAACGTGTAGGGGGCGGCGGCACGCGCACACCCCACGCGCGCACACACACACGCGCGCGCGCGCACACCCCACGCACACGCACACACACGCTCACGCCCCTCGCACCCCCCACGCACACGCAGCCCCCACCCGCACGCACTCGCGCTGCCGCCGCTCTGAGTGCGGCCCCCCCCTTCCCCGCCCCCTTTATAGCCTTCCCTCCGCGCGGGGCACGACGGGTAGCGGGGAAGCCCCGCCCCGCCACCGCGCGCCTCCTGGCGGCGGGAAGACCGCTGAGCCCGCCCCGTCCCGCGAAGCCCCGCCCCTCCCATGCCCCGCCCTTACCGCGGAACCACCCCCACAAGCCCCGCCCCCATACCGTCCTTCCACGAAGCCCCGCCTCCCTCATATGAGCTCCGCCCTTTTATCGGAGCCTCTCCCGCCGAGCCCCGCCCCCTCCATCAGAGCCCATCCGGCTGAGCCCCACCCCCTTTCGCAGAGTCCCTCCAGCTGAGCCCCGCCCCCTCCCCCGAAGCCCCGCCCCTTTCGCAGAACCCCTCCGGCTGAGCCCCGCCCCCAGCCCCGAAGCCCCGCCCCCAGCCCCTCCCAAGCAGAGCCGGGCGGGCAGCTCGGTGCTTTATTGGTCCTGGCCCCGCCGCACCGGGAACCCCCCGCGCCCCCCCTGCGTCCTCCCGGCCCCGCGGGACCCCCCCGGCCATGGGGAGGGGCCGGCGGCACCGGGGTTGCGTCCCGCCCGGGCAGGGGCCAAGCCCTTGGCCCCAGAACGGCGGCACCGGGACGGCACCGGGGGGCACGGGGGGCTTCACTTGAGGGCCAGGACGTAGAACGCCATCAGGATGCAGGACACCGAGACGGCCGCGTGCAGCCGGGTGCCGATCACGGCGGCTGTAGGGGGGAGAGATGGGCACGACCCCAACACCCCCGGCACGACCCCAGCGCCCCCAAGCCCCCACCCCAACACCAACCGTCCCCACCCCGTGCCCCCAGCCCAGCCCCACACGTTCCCGTCGGAACCCCAGCGCCACCGTCCCGAGCCCAAGGTGCAGCCCCCCAGCATCCCCCCCCCGTGTCCCCGACCCAGCCCCCAACGCCACCGTCCCCATGCCATGCCCCACAGCACCCACCCGTGTTCCTGGCCGGGAACCCCGTGCCCCCAAAGCCAGCCCCCCGTGTCCCCATCCCGGCCACCACACCCCAATGCCACTGTGCCCACCCTGTGCCC
Source organism: Oxyura jamaicensis (assembly GCF_011077185.1). Classification (NCBI taxonomy): domain Eukaryota; kingdom Metazoa; phylum Chordata; class Aves; order Anseriformes; family Anatidae; genus Oxyura; species Oxyura jamaicensis. Next base: position 8,330 of record NW_023311375.1, on the reverse strand, counting down.
ACAGCCCAGCCCGCAGTGACCCCATCCTGGAGCCCCACGTCCCCATGTCCCCATCCCAGCCCCATGTCCCTGTCCCATGTCCCCACCCCAGACCCCAACGCCACCTTCCCTATCCCAGCCCCCTGTCCCTGCCCCAGACCCCAGTGCCACCACCCCTGTCCTGTGCCCAGAGCCCAGCCCCATGTCCCCGTCCCAGAGCCCTGTGTCTGTGTCACCCACTGCAGCCCCATGTCCCCATCCCGGAGCCCTGTGTCCCCATGTCAGAACCCCACGTCCCCAGATGTCCCCATCCCACCCCCACGCCCCCTCTGCAGCCCCCCTGTCCCCAGCCCATGCCCCCAGCCCCACGTCCCCATCCCGGAGCCCCCTGACCCCTATCCCACGTCCCCATCCTGGTGCCACGTGTCCCCGTGTCCCCACGGCAGCCCCGTGTCCCCGTCCCAGCCCCCCCCCCCCCCGGGCCCAGCCCCCCCCGGGCCCAGCCCCCCGTACCCTTGTAGCAGACGCCGCCGAGCCCCCTCCTCTCGCCGTGCAGCCAGGCGCGGAGCCGCGGCACCTTCCGCAGGTAGGCGCAGGTGCACACCAGGAGCAGCCCGAACACCAGCAGCCCGTCCAGCGAGTACACTGCGGGGCACGGCCGCGTCCCGACACCGCCACCGGGCACCGGCCCCCCCCCCCCCCCCCCCCCCCCCCCCCCCCCCCCTCCCGAGGACGGGACGGGCCCGGGCCCGAGCCCAGCGCTGCGGGTGCTGCCGGGGCGGCTGCGGGGCACGGCCGGGACCTTCCGACCCTGAGCGGCAGCTGCGGAAACGGCTCCGGAGGGACGGGGAGGGCCCGTGCTGCCTCCTGACCCCCGTCTGCCTCGCCCAGCCCTCCGTGCCTCCGTCCGGTCCTGCGTTCACGCCGCCTTCCTCCGTCCGTCTGTCCGTCCGTCTGTCCACCCACCCACCCATTCGTCTGTCCACCCGTCCACCCCCCCCCCCCGGCCCCCCCCCCCCCACCCCCCATCCGTCTTCCTCGCCTTCCTCCTGCCCCCGGGGGTCCCCTTGTTGTGCTCCTGCCTCCCACCTCATCGGCGCGGCCTTCGTCCGCTCCTGGCTGCCCCTCGAGGCCTTCAAGGTGCTCCTCTTCCTCCTGGCCAAGGGGACGCTGGCGGGGCAGGAGGGGGCCCTGCGCCGGGTGGTGGCCACCAGCACCCGCCCGGCCTTCGCCGGCAGCTGCCTCAAACCCCTCAACCGCTGCCTGCCCCCCCCCGGTGCCAGGACCCCCCCCTCCAGCACCGCCTCCAGCCCCTCGCCCGGCAGCAGGACCGAGCCCCCCCCCGCCCCCCAGCCCCCGGCCCGGCACGTAAAGGGGGGGACGGGGACACGAAGGCAGCTGGGCTGGGGGGGGGGGGGGTTGCTGTCAATACAAAGCCAGGGGGTGCTCGGATGCAAAGCGCTCGCTGAGGTTTGTGCCCCCTGGGGGGGGGAGCCCCGGTGCCCCAGGGGTGATTCCAGCCCCCCCGAGCGCTGCGCTCACCTGTGCCAGAGGGGTCCCGAGGGGCAGCTCGCGGCCGTCCCGTCCCGGTTTCTGCGCCGTCCCGGTGCGGCCGTGCTGGCAGCGAGCGAGGTCCCTCCGAGGAGGCACCGCCGCACAGACGCTGCCCAGCCCGGGGCGGCTCGGGCAGCACCAGTCCGCGCCTCCGGTTGCTTCTGGTCTTACGGAAAACGAATACAGGCGTAGGTGCACCACCGGAGACGTCAGTCGTGGAGTTCTTTCTCACAGCCTGCCTGGGGAGTAAAGCTGCCGCGGGGCCGAGCTGGGCCACACGGAGCCGTGGGCGATGGTGTGTCCCCAGGTGCCGGGGACAGCCCCGTGCCCTCCCAGCCTGAGCCATTTCTCTTCAAATTCACCCTTTTTTGGCGCAGGGCCCCACGCACCAAGTCTCAGCCCCGCTCTTTGCTCAGTTCCTCCGTGCGGACCACCACGCGCCCCCCCCCGGGGCTGAGGATGCTGCAGCAGGGCGGGTGGTCCCGCCGTACCCCACCGCTGTCCCCGCGCCTGACCCTGTCCCCACAGCCCGTGGCACCTGCCAGCGAGGCTGAGGCACACTCTCCACCGCCTGCCCCATGCAGCGGCACAGGATGTGGCTGACTCGCCGCTGCCAGCCACCCTGATTCATCTCACACCGTGCCGGCAGCCGCAGCCCTGCTGTTCCCATGGCCTGGCACAGCCTGGCATGGCACAGCACGGCACGGCATGGCACAGCCTGGCATGGCACGGCACAGCGTGACCTGGCACAGCCTGGCATGGCATAGCACGGCATGGCATGGCACAGCCCGGCTCAGCAAGACACAGCTCACACTGCCCCTCGCCCTTCTCCTGCCCTTCTCCCTTTCCTTCTCCCCATCCATGTCCCTGCCCGAGGAGGAGGAGGAGGGTCAGTGCTTCCTCCCAAGAGGCAGAAGGGCCCTGGGGGCAGAGGCAGGGGGCTGGGGACAAGGACAGGCCAGGAGGACCTGCGGGGCTCCCTGGCACCCAGCGGGTCCCTGTGCAGGAAGGGACAGGGACGGCGGTGGCCGTGCTGTGGTGCCAGGGCGGGTCCCTGTCCCCGAGCACCTTGGGGACCCTGGGGCAGATGTCCCCAGCCAGGGGCCGTGGGCAGGGGTGGGGATGGTGACACCGCACTGCGACCGGCCCCGTGCTGCTGTCCCCGGGATGGGGCCTCCACCCAGCACCGTGCCGTGCCATGCCAAGCTGTGCCATACCATGCCGTGCCATGCCGTGCCGTGCCATGCCAAGCTGTGCCATGTCATGCCATGCCGTGCCATACCATGCCGTGCCATGCCAAGCTGTGCCATGCTGTGCCATGCCATGCCGTTCCATGCCAAGCCGTGCCATGCCATGCTGTGCCACGCCAGGGTGCTCTGCATCACGCTGCACCACACTCACCCTGCCACGCCGCCCCACGCCGCGCTGAGCCCTGCGGCGGGCAGGCCCTGCGGCGGCGGGGCCGCTGTTGCTCACCCGCTCCTCCCCTGCGTCTCAAGTCAAAACACGTCCCCACGGCCCGGGCGCAGCAGAGCCGCAGTGAGCGCCCGCACCGACGGCCCCGCCGCGCCGGCGCCCAGGTAAGGCCGAGCCCCGGCCCTGGCTGAGCCCCGCGCCCACCGGGGGGTCCCGGCCCCTCCGCCGCCCCCCAACCAGCCCACCGAGCCCCGGCCCTGCCTCAGTTTCCCTGGGCGTTCACCGGCACGGCTCGTCCTGCTGGGGAAACTGAGGCACAGCGTGAGCCCGTGGCACCCCCCGGCTGCTCCTGTCCCCCCCGCTCTGCCCCAAGGGACGGGGACGCCGGGTTCGGGGCTGGGGGAAGGCTCCCACGTCCCGCGGCCACCCCCACCATGGGAAATGCCTGCAGCCCAGACGGGAAAGAAATAAAAACTGGGAGAGGCACCCAGCGAAACCGGCCCGCGCCCCCGCCACCTTTGCCCCTGGGATGGGGCTCATCCCGGCAGCCCGCGCTGCCAGGCACGTGTTTGCACACCTTTGTTTATCGTAGGACCTACAGGAAGGCAAAGCAAACACGGCCTCGCCTTCCTCCCCCACCGGCGCGGCGGCCGTGGCGGAGCCGAAGGGGCGATGCTGCGGGCCGGGGGGAGCGCGGGGGGGGCAGCACCCATGGGTGCTCGCCGGGGGCTGGTGCGGGGTCACGGCGTCTGCTCGCTGTCGCCCGCAGGGTCCGGCATGGAGGGCAGGGAGGAGGCGAGCGACACGGACAGCGGGATCATGCTGCACTCGGGTGAGCATGGGGGGGCCGGGGGGGTGGGCAAAGGGGTTCCGCACCCCGGGGTGCGATGGGTGCCCCCTCCCACAACCAGGGGCACGGCGGTGGTGTAAAAACTGCCCCCCCCCCCTCACCCCCCCCCCGCTGGGAAATCACGGCCGCTCGCGGCGCATTCGGCACCCATGGGCGCAGCCGGCACCCGTCCCGCCACGGGGGTCGGGAGGGAGAACCGGGAACCGGGGCTGTCGGGGAGGCTGAGGGGGGGAAACTGAGGCAGGGAGGCGAGGGATCGGGCTGTGCCTCAGCCCGTCCGTCCATCCGCCCGCCGCCCAGGCCCCGGCAGCCCGGTGTCCCCGCTGAAGGAGCTGGCGCAGCGGGTGCGGAGGCAGCAGCAGGCGCTGGAGGCGTGCGTGCAGGAGCTGCGGCGGCTCTGCCTGCGCGAGGCGGTGAGCGGGGTGCGGGGGGCCTGGGGGGGGGCCCTGACACCCTCCTCCCCACCAAGCCCCCCGGCCGCCGCTCAGCGTCCCCGTGCCGTCCCCAGGAGCTGACGGGGACGCTGCCCCGCGAGTTCCCCCTGAAGGCCGGCGAGAAGCCCCCCAAGGTGCGGCGCAGGATCGGTGCCGCCTTCAAGCTGGACGAGACCCTGGTGCTGCGCGGGGCGGTGAGGGGCGACCGGGGGTGCAAAGCGGGGAGGGGGGGGTGGGACCCACAAAGGGGCAGGCGGTGACCGAGGGACCCCTCGCCACCCAGTCCCAAGGGGGGTGCGCTGCGGGGGGCCACGCGCCCGTCCCAGTGAAGAAGTGCGCGAGTGGGGTACGGGGCGGGGGGTGCGGGGGTGCCGAGCGTCCCCTCCGTCCCCAGGACCCGCTGAGCGCCCTGGAGCGGGACCTGGCGCTGCAGCTGCAGATCGCCAAGGCCGCCCACCGCCTGTGCCGGGAGGAGAACATCAGCAAGCAGCTGCGCCGGAGGAGGAAGACGGCGGCGCTGAAGGAGGAGAAGAAGCTGAAGGAGCTGGAGAACACCCTCAGCCAGTGCCGCCTCCTGGCCGGCCGACGGCCCCTGCCCACCAGCGGCTGCGGGGGTGCTCAGGGTGAGGCCGGGGGTGCTTCGGTTAAGGGGGGGGGGGTCAGGAACGGATCCGTTTGCGTGCAGCCCGATGTACCATCCCTGCTGCGTGCACCTCGCGGCGCTCCCCCTGTGGGTGCACCCCAAAGCCCCGTCCCTGATGGAGGCACCCCACGGCCGCACCCCAAAATGCCATCCGTGGTGCAGCCACCCCGGCGTGCCCTCCCCAAGGGAATTCACCCCAATACACCCCCCAGGGACTGCGCCCTTGTGAACGTGCCCCCAAACCTCCGTCCGTGGGGGACGCACCCTCATGTAGGCACCCCAACACGCCCCCCCCCCCCCCCAGTGAGTGCACCCCGCTGTGCTCCCCCGGTGCCTGCAGCCTTGGGAGCGCACCCCAACCGAGCGGCCGCGGCGGGTGCCGGCAGCAGCCTGGGCAGGGCTGGGAGCTGCCCCGAGCGCCACGGCTCGGCTGAGCCGGCCCGGCCGGTCCCGCCACCGTCCCCGAGCGTGTCGGGACAGGCGGGCGCGGGAGGGGAGCGGGGGCCCACGGGGACGCGCTGGGTGGCGGCGGGTGCCGGGCCGTGGGAGCCAGCAGCCGCTGCCAGCCCCCGGTGCCAGCCCCCGGTGCCAGCCCCCGGTGCCACCACTGTCCCCTGTCCTGCAGAGCTCAGCGCCTCGGACGAGAGCTCGCTGTCGGACGCCGTCCTGCTGGAGGAGGGTAAGGAGCTGTGGGAGGGGGGCATGGCGGAGCCCTGTCCCATTCCCCCTCCCTCCACCCCAACGCTTTTTCTGTCCCGCAGAGGAGACGCAGCTGCCGGGACCCGGCACCCCACGGGGGTCCCCATCTCCGTCCCCGTCCCCGCGGCCCTGTTCAGGCCCCGAGGAGCGCGCTGAGGCGGAGGGGCCGGGGCACCCACCCACACCTGCCAGCCCCTGGAGGGAGACCAGCCTCGACGGGCCCTACGAGAAGGCCAAGAAAGCAGGCGATGACCCTGGGGACAGAGAAACCTGGGGGTCCCGGTGCTGCCCCACGTCCCCACCCACTGTCGCCACCGCCCCTGGCAGCCCTGACCTCGCAGCCTCGCTGGCGCCCAGGACCACGGATGTCCCTCCGTACCGCTTCGTCCCCATCCGGACCCTGGTGCTGTGCCGGCAGGCGGGCTCCAGCGCCCCGAGCACCCCAGAGCCACCGAGCCGGCGGGGACAATCCCAGTCCCTGAGGTACGGCCCCTGCACGGAGCAGGGATGAGGCTTCCTGGGAGGAGGATGGAGGGGGGATAACCCCGTGGGATGGTGGTTATAACCCCATGGGCAGGAACAGAAACCCAGGGGAAGGAAGATGGAGGTAACCCCACGGGTAGGAGGAGAGGGATAGTCCCCTGGGGAGGATGGAAATGGATCCATGGGGAAGAGGAGGAAGGAGACAACCCCTTGGGAAGAAGGAAGTAACTCCATGGGGAGGACGGAGCAAAACAAGGGGAGAAGGACTGAGATAACCCCACGGGGAGGCTGGTGGATACGGTGCCACGGGGAGGCTGGAGATAACCCTGGGGGGAGGAGGATGGAGCTAAGCCCACGGGGAGCCAGCACCCCACGCCCTCCCGGCCGCCCTGTCCTGGGGGCAGGAGGAGCGGGGCAGGAGGCAGCCGCAGCCCTTGTGCCCGCAGGGTGGAGGCGCGCTGGGAGCCCGGTGAGCCGCGGGGCCGCAGCACCGCTCCCCGCCGCCGCCCCACGTACTACACGGTGACGGTGCCCACCTCCTGCTTGCCGGCCCCCGGCCCCACGCATCGCTCCGGCTCCGACGACAGCATCTCCGACGTCTCCAGCATCTCCCACGCCACCTCCCCGGGCAGCAGCAGCCCCGACGTCTCCTTCCCGCGCCCCCCAGCCCCGCCGCCCCTCGCCGAACCCGGTTACTACCCCCGGGGCGCCCCCCGGCTCCTGCCACCCGCCGGCCCCCCGGCTTTCCTCTACGAGCAGGATCTGGCCCCGCTGCGCTACCAGCGCCTGGTGCCCTCGCACAGCCGCATCGTGCGCACCCCGTCGCTCAAGGACTACGCGCCGGCGGGCACCCGCGGGCTCTCCAAGGCGGCGGTGACGGAGGAGCTCAAGTCGTGGCACCAGCGCGCCCGGCTGCGGGGCGCCCGGCCCCACTCCCTCGACAGGCAGGGCGCCTTCCGGGGACCCCACAGCGGGACCCCCTGTGACGGTCCCCCCATCTGTGGGGCCCTGCTGCGGGCTCAGGTAGGGCACGGGGCTGGGGTGGCGCAGGGACCGGGGTGGGGACAGCGGGGGACAAGCGGGTGGGGGGCACCGCGGTGGCTCTCGCCTTGTGGGGGCGCCCTGGGTGCTGCCCTGTGGGCGGGTGGGGGACGTGCGGTGTCACCCGGGGGTGGCACAGGGACAGGAGGCTGCACTGGGGCAGGACCGAGGTCCCAGAAGGGTCCTTAGGGCAGAACTGGGGTCCTGTGGACAGCACCAGTGTCTCATGACCTGGTCTTGGGGCCAGGACCGAGGTCCTCAAGGCCCTTTGGGGCAGGACGAGGGGCTGCAGGAGGTCCCTATAGCCACATCCAGGGTCCCACCAGCAGGACCCGGGTTCCCACGAGGGCAGGAGGGTCCCCGCAGACATTTTGGGGCCGCCTCACTCCCCTCCTCCCTGGGGCCCACGCGGGGCAGGTCAGGACTCGCCGCCGAGCCTCTGCCACCCCCGCAGCCCCCTCCCCATCCCTCCCGGGGCCGTGCCCCCCAGGGCGCCATGGGGTGGGGTCCCGGCGCCCACGGGCCCCTTCTCCCACGCAGGCGCCCCCGATCCGTGTCCTGCGGCGCTCCCCGGACGGCGTGCCCGTGCAGGTCTACGTGCCTGAGAACGGAGAGATCGTCACACAGGTGTGAGCGCCCCCCCTCCCCCCCCCGCCCGGGGGGGCACGGCCTGGCTGGCCCAGGGCGCTGGGGACAGGGGGGACGGGGCCGTCCTGCCCCCCTCTCCACCCCTCCCCGGGCTTGGGGACATAGCGGGGGGCGCAGGGGGGGAGGTGCGGCTGCCCCCAGCACCCTGCGGTGCCCAGGGCTGGGATGGGGTGGCCGGGGCTGGCCCCCACCCGCTGTCCCGTGTCCCCTCATCGGTGACCCCAAGAGGGTCTGCGGTGCAAAGGTGTTGTAACTCGGGCTTTTTTCTCTAATAAACGTGGTCATTTGGGATTTCCCTGCGGTCACTCCTGTCCTCGCCAGCCCCTCAGGATTTGTCCCCTCCATCCCCATGCTTGTCCCCATCCCCATCCCATCCCTGTCCCCATCCCATCCTGGGTGGCCGGGGCTGGTCCCGGTGCCAGTGCCGGGGACCCGCAAGCAGCGAGGTGGGGATGGGGGCTGGGGAGGGGGCTTGGGGGCTGGGGCAAGGATGGGGCAGAACGAAGGGATGGGATGCAGGGAGGGGATGGGGTGCAGGGAGGGGGTGCAGGGCAAGGAGAATGGGTCTGGGGGGTCAGGGAAG
>NW_023311374.1:0-6108 GCF_011077185.1 Oxyura jamaicensis | reverse complement strand
GGGTGGTGAGCAATTGCATTGTGCATCACTTGTTTGTACATATTATTATTATTATCATTATTATTTTCTATCTTAATAAACTGTCTTTATCTCAACTCACAGGCTTCACTTTCCCGTTTCTCTCCCCCATCCCAGAGAGGGAGGGGGGAGGGTGAGTGAACGGCTGTGTGGTGTTTAGCTGCCAGCCGGGTTAAACCACAACAGCTCTTTTGGCGCCCAACGTGGGGCACGAAGGGTTGAGATAACGACAGATCTAATCAGAATGTTGATTGCTTTAATATCAAGTCTGCTGTGCCTGTATTCCAAACTGAATTTTATAGCACGTTACTTGCTGTATGTGATCCCTGTCGTGCTGTTTATCCTTTCCGGGCCCTGGTTTAAGATCGTTATGGTACTGTGCTGTGTAACAATAGCTTACGATATGATGAAATATCTGGCCATGACTCTAACTTGGTATTTGTATGCAGCACTGTCGTCGACTCTGTACTTTGGAAACTATATCTCGGAAACTATTAACAATTACACCTACTGCCTTTTTCCATCAGGGAGCCAGTCTGTGAAGGGGACAGGGAAAGATATTTTTCCTTACTTGTTCACTCTCCCTTTCTCCTTCAGCACCCTCTTATCCCCCGAGCTAGTTACGATAGCTCTCCAAGATGTTGAATATCCTTGGGATACTCAGACCAGCATGTTCTTGTTGTTATGTCTCTTGAATGCGCTTCAGGTTTTGTTCAAGGTTAAACAACTACTTAGGAATCTCATGCAGAGATCTGTCCTGAGGCGGGATAATTGTGAGTGGCAGGGAGTGTGGGAGGATATGGGCAGGTGGCTAGAGCAGTGGGCACCTCCGATGTTTTGTAGATTCACCCCTGAACAACTGCAAAATCCTAAAAAACTGGTAGAATGCTTGCAAAAAGAGTGTCATGACTCTGGCAGTTCCAAAGTGACACAACTCACTGTAGCATGTTGGGGCCTGGCCTATGCCTATCGAGCTGCAATTGATGCTACTATGAACCGAGTGACAGACCCTACAGCCGCTCCAGCTCCTGCTCCTGCAGCCGCTCCAGCTCCTGCTCCTGCAGCCGCTCCTGCAGCCACCCCAGCTCCTGCTCCTGCAGCTGCTCCAGCTCCTGCCCCAGCTCCTGCTCCTGCAACCGCTCCTGCAGCCACCCCAGCTCCTGCTCCTGCAGCCGCTCCAGCTCCTGCCCCAGCTCCTGCTCCTGCAACCGCTCCTGCAGCCACCCCAGCTCCAGCTCCTGCAGCCGCTCCTGGAGCCACTCCAGCTCCTGCTCCTGCAGCCGCTCCAGCTCCTGCTCCTGCAGCTGCTCCAGCTCCTGCAGCTCCAGCTCCTGCAGCTGCTCCAGCTCCTGCAGCTCCAGCTCCAGCTCCTGCAGCCGCTCCAGCTCCTGCTCCTGTAGCTGTTCCAGCTCCAGCTCCTGCAGCCGCTCCAGCTCCTGTGGCTGAGCCAGAGAAAAGAGCTGTAGCAGTACAAGTTGCCCCTGTAGACAAGGTGAAAAAATGGTATAGAGACTCAGGTCGTTTAGAACGCAGAGAGTCTTCTGCTAGGTCTAGGTGTAGAGAAGATGAGGTCGGGCTATCAGAGGAGCAGGAGGATGAAGATGGGGATGTTGAAAAATCAACAGTAGTTACCCGAAACCTATACCAGCGTGAGCTACGAGATGTGCGAAAAGATTTTGGTCGCTGCATAGGTGAGCAGCTTGTCACCTGGCTGCTCTGGTGCTGGGATACCGGAGCCAATTGTGTGGAATTAGAGGGCAAGGAAGCCAGGCGGCTGGGATCCCTTGCTAGAGATGCAGGCATTGACAAAGCAATTGCAGATGGTGCACGATCTCACAGCCTCTGGAGGCGTCTCCTGTATGCTGTAAGGGAAAGGTTTCCCTACAAGGAAGAACTTGTATGTCTGCCAAGCAAGTGGACCACTATGGAGAAGGGAATCCAGTACCTGAGGGAATTAGCTGTACGGGAGGTGATTTATGAGGACCCAGACAATGGACCCACAGATCCAGATGGACCCACAGATCCAGATGAAGTCAGGTGTACTCGACCCATGTGGTGGAAGTTTGTACGGAGTGCACCATCATCATATGCCAGCTCATTGGCAATAATGGCCTGGAAAGAGGATGAGGAACCCACAGTGGGTGATGTGGCTAAACAACTCCGGCACTACGAAGAAAGCCTCTCCTCTTCCCTACAGGCCTGCGTCTCAGCTGTGGAGAAACTTTCTGAAAAGGTCCACCACCTTGAAGAGAGATTATTTTCTTCCCCGCCTGAACGAACCAGGGTCCACCAACTAAAAGAGAATACTTTGGAGAAACTCTCTGAAGAGGTCCAGCAACTTAAAGAGAGTTTATTTTCCTCCCCTCCTGTACAAACCAATGTCTCTGCTATTAGGGGTAAGCGCTCATCCGTGCAAGGAAGACGATATGGTGGATACACACCTCGGGCCATCCTGTGGTTTTACCTACGTGACCATGGAGAGGACATGAGAAAATGGGATGGAAAATCCACCGCGACCCTAGAGGCACGGGTACGTGAGTTGCAAAAGAAAACAACTGGGAAAAAGGGGGTCTCTGAAAAGTTTGCTGCTCCAACTTCCAGCAGGCAGTCCTTTAAACACAAGAATGAAGATTCTGATGAGGATTAGAGGGGCCCTGCCTCCAGCCAGGGGGAGGAAAGGGACAATCGAGTTTATTGGACTGTGTGGATTCGATGGCCTGGCACATCAGACGCACAGAAGTATAAGGCTTTAGTAGACACCGGTGCACAATGTACTCTAATGCCATCAGGCTATAAGGGGCCAGAACCCATCAGTATTTATGGAGTGACGGGAGGATCCCAGCAATTAACTGTATTGGAAGCTGAACTGAGTCTAACTGGGAATGAGTGGCAAAAACACCGTATTGTGACTGGCCCGGATGCTCCATGCATCCTTGGCATAGACTATCTTAGAAGAGGATATTTTAAGGACCCAAAAGGCTTCCGGTGGGCTTCTGGCATAGCTGCCTTAGAGACAGAGGGCATTGAACAATTCTCTACCTTGCCCGGTCTTTCAGAGGACCCTTTTGTTGTGGGGTTGCTGAGGGTCGAAGAACAGCAAGTGCCAATTGCTACTACAACTGTGCACCGGCGGCAATATCGCACCGACCGAGACTCCCTGATTCCCATCCATGAGCTAATTCGTCAACTGGAGAGCCAAGGAGTGATCAGCAAGACTCATTCACCTTTTAATAGTCCCATATGGCCAGTGCGAAAGTCTAATGGGGAGTGGAGGCTAACCGTGGACTATCGTGGCCTGAATGAGGTCACACCACCACTGAGTGCTGCAGTGCCGGACATGCTAGAACTTCAGTACGAACTGGAATCAAAGGCAGCCAAGTGGTACGCCACAATTGATATCGCTAATGCATTTTTCTCCATCCCTCTAGCAGCAGAGTGCAGGCCACAGTTTGCCTTTACTTGGAGGGGAGTCCAATATACTTGGAATCGGCTGCCCCAGGGGTGGAAACACAGCCCTACAATTTGCCATGGACTGATCCAGTCTGCGCTGGAGCAGGGGGAAGCTCCTGAACACCTGCAGTACATCGATGACATCATTGTGTGGGGTGACACAGCAAAGGAAGTTTTTGAGAAAGGGAAGAAAATAATCCAAATCCTTCTGAAGGCCGGTTTTGCCATAAAACAAAGTAAAGTTAAAGGACCTGCACGAGAGATCCAGTTTTTAGGAATCAAATGGCAAGATGGACGTCGTCAAATCCCAATGGATGTGATCAACAAAATAACAGCTATGTCTCCACCAACTAGCAACAAGGAAACACAAACTTTCCTAGGTGTCGTGGGGTTTTGGAGAATGCACATTCCAAATTACAGTCTGATTGTAAACCCGCTCTACCAAGTAACCCGTAAGAAGAATGATTTTGAATGGGGCCCTGAGCAACGACAAGCTTTTGAACAAATTAAGCAGGAAATAGTTCATGCAGTAGCCCTTGGGCCAGTCCGAACGGGACCAGATGTAAAGAATGTGCTCTACACCGCAGCTGGGGAGAATGACCCCACCTGGAGCCTCTGGCAGAAAGAACCTGGGGAAACTCGAGGTCGACCCCTAGGCTTTTGGAGTCGGGGATACAGAGGATCTGAGGCCCGCTACACTCCAACCGGAAAGGAGATATTGGCGGCATATGAAGGAGTTCGATCTGCTTCGGAAGTGGTCGGTCCTGAAGCACAGCTCCTCCTGGCACCCCGACTGCCAGTACTGGGCTGGATGTTCAAAGGAAGGGTCCCCTCTACACATCATGCAACTGATGCTACATGGAGCAAGTGGGTTGCACTGATTATTCAGCGGGCTCGAATAGGAAACCCCAGTCGTCCGGGAATCTTGGAAGTGATTATGGATTGGCCAGAAGGCAAATACTTTGGGATGTCATCAGAGGAGGAGGTGGTCTGTGCTGAGGAAGCTCCACTGTACAACAAGCTACCAGAAAATGAGAAGAGATATGCCCTGTTCACTGACGGGTCCTGTCGCATTGTGGGAAAGCATCGGAGATGGAAAGCTGCTGTATGGAGTCCTACACGACGAGTTGCAGAAGCTGCTGAGGGAGAAGGTGCATCGAGTCAATTTGCAGAAGTGAAAGCCATCCAGCTGGCTTTAGATATTGCTGAACGAGAAAAGTGGCCAGTTCTCTACCTATACACTGATTCGTGGATGGTAGCAAATGCCCTTTGGGGGTGGTTACAGCAATGGAAACAGAACAACTGGCAGCGCAGGGGCAAACCCTTTTGGGCTGCTGCATTATGGCAAGATATTGCTGCCCGGGTAGAGAACCTGGTTGTAAAGGTACGCCATGTAGATGCCCATGTGCCTAAGAATCGGGCTACTGAAGAACATCAAAACAACCAGCAGGTGGATCAGGCTGCCAAGATTGAACTGGCTCAGGTGGACCTGGACTGGCAATATAAGGGTGAACTATTTGTAGCCCGATGAGCCCATGAAACCTCGGGCCATCAAGGCAGAGATGCAACATACAGATGGGCTTGTGATCGAGGGGTGGACCTGACCATGGACACTATAGCACAGGTCATTCATGATTGTGAAACATGTGCTGCAATCAAGCAAGCCAAACGGTCAAAGCCTCTTTGGTACGGGGGACGATGGCTGAAATACAAATATGGAGAGGCCTGGCAAATTGATTACATCACACTCTCTCAAACCCGCAATGGTAAGCGCCACGTACTTACAATGGTGGAAGCAACCACTGGGTGGCTGGAAACATATCCTGTGCCCCATGCCACTGCCCGAAACACTATCCTGGGCCTTGAAAAGCAAGTGCTATGGCGACATGGCACCCCAGAAAGAATTGAGTCAGACAATGGGACTCATTTCCGAAACAACCTTATAGATACTTGGGCCAAAGAACATGGTATTGAGTGGGTGTATCACATCCCCTATCACGCACCAGCCTCCGGTAAAGTTGAGCGATACAATGGACTGTTAAAGACTACACTGAAAGCAATGGGTGCTGGGACATTCAGAAATTGGGACACGCATTTGGCAAAGGCCACCTGGTTAGTCAATACTAGGGGATCTGCCAATCGAGCTGGACCTGCCCAATCAAACCTGCTACGTACAGTAGAAGGGGATAAAGTTCCTGTAGTGCATGTAAGAAATATGCTAGGTAAAACAGTCTGGGCTACTCCTGCCTCAGGAAAAGGCAAACCCATTCGTGGGATTGCTTTTGCTCAAGGACCTGGATGCACTTGGTGGGTAATGCAAAAGAATGGGGAGGTCCGGTGTGTACCTCAGGGGGATTTAATACTGGGTGAGAATAGCCCATGAGTTGAGATGTATTATGTTAATTATTATATAATACTGTGTGTCATCACTACCATAGATGAAAATAGTGATTAACTAGAATGTATTGGAAAGAGTGTAACCTCAGCATGACATAAATGGTATGGAATAAGGGGTGGATATATGTCCTGGTTTCAGTTAGGACAGTTATTTTCCCTCCTAGTAGCTGGTAGGGTGCTATGTTTTGGATTAGGATGAGAAGAGTGCTGATAACATGCTGATGTTTTAATTGCTGCAGAGCA
>NW_023311373.1:0-4260 GCF_011077185.1 Oxyura jamaicensis | reverse complement strand
GGGAAGAGAGGAATGAGAGGGGGAATGGGGGGAGGGGGGAATGGGGGGGAATCGGGTGGAATGGGAGGGAATGAGGATGGTGGGGATATGGGGGCAGGTGGGGGTGGAAGGGGGGGGAGGTGGGGATGGGGGGAGATGGGGGTGCAATGGGGGTTGGGGAGAGGGAGGGCAGCCGGGGCAGATGGGGGGGGATAGAGCACTGAGGTTCCGGGAGGGTCCCTGACCGCCCCCCCAGGCGAGGAGCGGCCCCTGGAGGTGCGGTTCCGGCGTGCGGGTGGCCTCCCGCTGGACCTCTACTACCTGATGGACCTCTCGTACTCCATGCGCGATGACCTCCACATGCTGCGCCGCCTGGGCAGCGACCTGCTGGCCGCCCTGCGCAATGCCTCCGCCTCCGTGCGCATTGGTGGGCCCCCACGGGGAAAAAAAAAAAAAAAAAAAAAAAAAACCACCAAAAAAAAACAACCCACCCCTCCAACCCCCCCCAAACCCACGCTGAGCGCACCGTGCCCTCGCAGGGTTCGGCACGTTTGTGGACAAGCCGGTGCTGCCGTTCGTCAGCACGGTGCCCTCCAAGCTGCACAACCCCTGCCCGGAGCGGGGGCAGCCCTGCGACCCTCCCGCCGCCTTCCGCCACCTGCTCTCGCTCACTGCCGATGCCGGGGAGTTCGCACGGCGCCTCGCGGGGCAGCGCATCTCCGGCAACCTCGACGCGCCTGAGGGGGGCTTTGACGCCATGATGCAGGTGGCACTGTGCCAGGTGGGGGCTGGGGGCGAGGGGGGGCAGGCAAAAGGGGAGGGGGCGAGCAAGAGAGCGAGGGTGGCACGTGCAAGGGGGGAGCACGTGCAATAGAGAGGGTATCTGCAAGAGAGGGGCATGTGCAACAGAGGGGGCACGTGCGAGGGGAGGCACACGCAAGGGGAGAGTGCAAGGGGGGGGCACAGGCAAGAGTGCAAGCGTGCATGAGAGCAAGTGCGTGCAAGGGGGCAGATGCGTGCAAGGGTATCAGCACGTGCAAGAGCAAAAGTGGGGCTGCATGCCGGAGCAGTGGTGCATGCAGGAGAGTGGGTGCGTGCAAACGAAACAGGCACAAGAGTAGGGGTGTGTGTGTGCCTGCTGGTGTGCATGGGCGTGTGTGCGTGTGCGCAAGCTGGTGGCAGAGGAGTCTGCGAGTCTGTGTGCAAGAGAGCAGTTGTGTCTGCCTGCAAGCAGAGCACGTGCAAGGTGTTGTGCCAGCCCTGCGTACTGCGTGCATGCAAGGTCCCGCGCACGTGCAAGTTGCCATGCGTGTGCAAGGCCCCGTGTGTGGCATGGTGCGCGTGCAAGGCCCGGTGCCCGCAGGAACGCATCGGCTGGCGCCCCGTGACGCGGCTGCTGGTGTTCGCCTCGGACGACACGTTCCACACGGCAGGTGACGGGCGCCTGGCCGGCATCGTCCTACCCAGCGACAGCCGCTGCCACCTGGACGCCAGCGGCATCTACAACCGCAGCCACCTCTACGTAGGTGCTGGGGGGGGGGGGGGATTTTTGGGGGGGGCACGCGGCACCCACTCACGCCCACCCTCTGCAGGATTACCCCTCGGTGGGGCACCTGGCGCAGGTGCTGTCGGCTGCCAACATCCAACCCATCTTTGCCGTCACCCGGCCCGTGGTGCCGCTCTACAAGGTCCGGTGGAGCGGGAAGGGGGTGAGGGGGGATGCGGGGAGTGGCACCGCAATGATGCCGGGTCCCTGTCCCCCTCCCTCCCCCCGCAGGAGCTGAGCCACCTGATCCCCAAGTCGGTGGTGGGGGAGCTGCGGGATGACTCCAGCAACGTGGTGCAGCTCATCATGGATGCCTACAATGTGAGGGGGGGTGGGGGGAGCACGGGGGGGCACCGGGGGCATGGGGGATGTGGGAGTGTAGGGGACATAGAGGGGCACGGGGGGATGTGGGGATGGAGGGGGACTCTGGGGGATGTGGGGGGACATTGGCACAGGGGGACATGGGGGGGCAGAAGGGACATAGGGACATGGGGTGGGTAGTGCTGATGTGCCCCCCCTCCTCCCCAGAGCCTGACCTCGACAGTGGAGCTGCAGCACTCACCGCTGCCCCCCGGGCTCAGCCTCAGCTTCCAGGCCCACTGCGGGGGCCCCCCCGAGCCCCCCCAGCCCCACCGTGGCCTCTGCTCGGGCGTGCACGTCAACCAGCAGGTGGGGGGAAGGGGGGGGGCGTCACATGGGAGTCCTCTTGCCATTTGTGTCCCTGTGCTGGGGGTGTCCCCATCCTGTGGGTGTCCCCATCCCATGAATGTCCCCAGGTATTGGGTGTTCCCATCCCGTGGGTGTCCCCATTCTATGGGTGTCCCCGTCCCATGGGTGTCCCCATCTTGTGGGTGTCCCTGTCCCATGAATGTCCCCACCCTGTGGCTGTCCCCAATCTTTGGGTGTCCCCTTCCGATGGGTGTCACCGTCCCTTGTGTGTCCCTTCCCTGACAGCGTCCCCAGCCCACGTGTTTGCCCCCCCATAGCTGTCCCCATGCCGTGGCTGTCCCCATCCCACGAATGCCCCCCCCGGCCTGTTCCCCCCAGGTGAACTTCACAGTGCGGGTGCGGGCGGACATGTGCCTGGAGGCCCCCCAGCGCGTGGCCCTGCGGGTGCTGGGGGTGCCGGAGCAGCTGCACCTCGAGGTGCGCACCCTCTGCCACTGTCCCTGCGCCCAGCGTGCCCCCCGCACCCCTCTCTGCCACGGGGGAGACCTTGACTGCGGCGTCTGCAGGTGCGGGGGGGGCGCGGGGGGTAGGGGCAATGGGTGGGGGCTGTGTGGTCAGATGTGGGTCAGTGGGGTCAGGTAGGGGGTGGTGGGCAGGAGGCTTTGGGCAGGGTGGGCGCAATGGGGTCAGATAGGGGGGTAATGGGGTCAAGTGGGGGCAATGGGGTCAGGTGGGGGCTATGGGGTGGGGTGGGGGTAATGGGGTCAGATGAGGTGGTGGGGCTGACCCTGTCCCCCCCACTCCAAGGTGCCCTGGGGGCCTGCGGGGCCGGCGTTGCGAGTGCAAGGGGCCGGAGGCGGAGGAGGAGGTGGAGGGGGGCTGCCGGCCTCCCAACAGCACGGCCCCCCCCTGCAGTGGGCGGGGGCACTGCGTCTGCGGCACCTGCGAGTGCCCCCCCGGCCTGAGTGGCCGCTTCTGCGAGTGCGACAGCAGCACCTGCGAGCGGCACGAGGGGCTGCCCTGTGGAGGTGGGCACGGGGGGGATGTGGGGGGGCATGGAGGGGGCGGTCCCTGGGGTCCCCATCCCTCGGGGGGATCCTGTCCCCACTGCATGTCCCCCTGGGGTCCCGTCCCTGCTGTGTTGCCATGGATCCTGTCCTTGTCCTGTGGGTTTGGTCCCCGTCCTTTGGGGTCCTGTCCCCATCCCCTGGGTCCCATCCCCATCCCTGTCCTTAGGGTCCTGTCCCCTGGGTCCCGTCCCTGTCCCCTTCCCACAGATCCCATCCATGTCCTGTGGGTTTGGTCCCCATCCTTAGGGTCCCACCCCCTGGGTTCTGTCCCTGTCCCCATTCTTTGGTTCCTGCCCCCATCCTTAGTTTCCCGTCCCTATCCTTGGGGCTCCATCTCTGTCCTCATCCTTTGGGTCCCGTCCCTGTCCTTAGGTTCCCATTCCCCAGACCCCGACCCCGTCTCCTTCCCACAGAGCCCACCCTGTGGGTTCAGTCCCCATCCTCAGGGTCCCGTCCCTGTCCCCATCCTTATGGTCCTGTCCCCGTCCCCCGGGTCCCGTCCTCAGGGTCCCGTCCCTGTCCCCCCGGTGCACCGCAGGTGCCGGGCGGGTTCCCACGGCCGCCTCCTGTCGCAGGCCCGCAGCGGGGCGCGTGCGAGTGCGGGCGGTGCCGGTGCCACGCGGGCTTCGCGGGCAGCGGCTGCGGGTGCAGCCTGGCGCGGGGCGGCTGCCGCCGGGGGGGCCGCGAGTGCAGCGGGCACGGGCGCTGCGAGTGCGGGCGCTGCCGCTGCCAGCCCGGCTTCGTGGGGCCCTTCTGCGCCCACTGCCCCTCCTGCCCCGGGCCCTGCCGGCGCCTGCGGTGAGCGGGGGGGCGGCGAGGGGGGACGAGGGACAGGGCTGTTGGGGAATGGGGAGGGGTGGGATGGGGACGGCGGACGTGGGGGACGGGGATGGGATGGGGACGGGGTCAGAAGGGAAGGCGTGGGTAGGGGGTGGGGGTGGGACGGGGGCAGGGGGATGTGGGGGGACATGGGGGTGGGATGGGGCCGGGGGCGGG
>NW_023311372.1:0-5591 GCF_011077185.1 Oxyura jamaicensis | reverse complement strand
GGGCTGCTGCAGGGAAAGGTGACTCCATCCCAGACAGACCCAACACAACCTCCACCCCTTATTCCATAACATTTGTGTCACACTCAGGTCCCCATAGTTTAGTATATAGATATTTCATCACCATTATTCTCTGTCTATTAAAGTGTTTATACATCTGTACTTTTCATTCCACAGGCTTTTCCCAAAAATGTTCATAAAAGCTGTTGATGGTTTCAGCTTCATCTGTCAAAATGGTCACTCAGGGCAGGCGAAGTTGATTTTCTTGACACCAGCACCAGCTTAGCTCATGTCACTGTTGCATTTGCCCGGTTCCTTGCGAAGTTGACCTGTCATTGGTTCTGCAATGTCCTCCTGCAACACATAACTTGGATTACAGATTAATTTTCTCTCAAGGTTAAATCTCCTTGAGGCACACACCTGATATCCCCATCCTTCTGCATTACCCACCAGGTATACCCTGGTCCTTGGGCAAAGACAATCCCACAAGTGGGTTTGCCTTTTCCCATGGCAGGAGTAACCCACACCGCCTTCCCCATCCACTTCCCTACATGCACTACGGGGACTTTAGCTTCTCCCACAGTGGGTAGGGGTTTTGTTTCAGCAGGACCAGGACGGCTTTCAGACCCCCTGTTGTTAACTAGCCAAGTGGCCTCTGGTAGATTCATGTCCCAATGTTTCCACGTCCCAGCACCCAATGCTCGTAACAGTTTTTAACAATCCATTGTATCTCTCAACCTTCCCAGAAGCTTGTGGGTGATAAGGGATGTGATACACCCACTCAATGCCATGTCTCTTGGCCCAGGAGGTGACTAAATTGTTTCGAAAGTGACTCCCATTGTCGGATTCAATTCTTTCTGGTGTACCATGTCGCCACAGCACTTGTCTTTCCAGGCCCAAGATAGTGTTTCGGGCGGTGGCATGGTTTACTGGGTATGTTTCGAGCCACCCAGTTGTTGCTTCTACCATGGTTAGTATGTAACGTTTGCCTTGGCGGGTTTGTGGGAGTGGTCCAATGTAGTCAATCTGCCAGGCTTCACCATATCGAAATCCAAGCCATTTCCCCTGTTCCAGGGAGACTTTATCCTCATGGCTCCTTTGATTGCAGCATATGTCTCACACTCATGGGTAACCTGCGTGATGGCCTCCATGGTCAGGTCCACCCCTCGATCACGAGCCCATCTGTATGTGGCATCCCTCCCCAGATGCCCTGATGTTTCATGGGCCCATCGAGCTACAAACAGCTCACCCTTACGTCCCCAGTCCAGGTCCACCTGAGCTACTTCAATTTTTGAAGCTCGATCCACTTCTTTGTTGTTCTGATGTTCTTCGGTGGCACGATTCTTAGGCATGTGGGCATCTACATGACGTACCTTTACATCCAGGTTTTCTACCCGGGCAGCAATATCTTGCCACAGAGTAGCAGCCCAGATAGGTTTACCTCTGCGCTGCCAGTTGTTCTGTTTCCATTGCTGTAACCACCCCCAAAGAGCATTTGCCACCATCCATGAGTCAGTGTAAAGATACAGTACTGGCCATTTTTCTCTTTCAGCAATTTCTAGGGCCAGTTGTATGGCTTTCACTTCTGCATATTGACTCGACTCACCTTCCCCTTCCATGGCCTCCACAACTTGTCGGGTGGGACTCCACACAGCAGCTTTCCATTTCCGATGGCTCCCTACCACACGGCAGGATCCGTCAGTGAATAACACATACTGCTTTCTGTCTTCTGGCAACTCGTTGTATGGTGGTGCCTCTTCAGCACGAGTTATCTCTTCTGTCGGTATTCCAAAATCCTTACCCTCTGGCCAGTCCATAATCTCTTCCAGGATTCCTGGGTGGTTGGGTTTCCCCATTCGAGCCCGCTGTGTAACTAACGCTATCCACTTACTCCATGTAGCGTCAGTTGCATGATGTGTAGTGGGGATTTTTCCTTTGAACATCCAATGTAACACAGGTAGCCGTGGGGCCAAGAGGAGTTGTGCTTCTGTACCAACAACCTCTGAAGCAGCTCGAATCCCCTCATATGTTGTTAATATTTCTTTTTCAGTTGGGGTGTAATTGGCTTCTGATCCTCGAAAGCCCCGGCTCCAGAACCCCAAAGGTCGACCTCGAGTTTCTCCTGGGGTCTTCTGCCAGAGGCTCCAGGTGAGGCCATGCTCCCCAGCTGCAGTGTAAAGTATGTTTTGTACAGCTGGTCCGGTACGGACAGGCCCAAGGGCTACTGCACGAGCTATTTCTTGTTTGATTTGTTCAAAGGCCTGTTGTTGCTCGAGGCCCCACTCGAAAGAATTCCTCTTTCGAGTCACTCGATATAGAGGACTCACAAGCTGGCTATAGCCTGGAATATGCATTCTCCAAAATCCAACGAGGCCTAGAAAAGCTTGTGTTTCTTTTTTGTTAGATGGTGGAGACATAACCGTAATTTTGTTGATCACGTCCGTTGGAATGTGGCAACGTCCATCCTGCCATTTTACCCCCAAGAACTGGATTTCCTGTGCGGGTCCCTTGACCTTATTCTGTTTGATAGCAAAGCCAGCTTTCAAGAGAATTTGAATTATTTTCTTCCCTTTCTCAAAAACTTCCTCTGCTGTGTTCCCCCATACGATGATATCATCAATGTACTGCAAGTGTTCAGGAGCATCCCCCTGTTCCAGTGTCATCTGGATCAGTCCATGGCAAATGGTAGGGCTGTGTTTCCACCCCTGGGGCAGTCGATTCCAAGTGTACTGAATGCCTCTCCAAGTAAAAGCAAACTGTGGCCTGCATGCTGCTCCCAGAGGGATGGAGAAAAATGCATTAGCGATATCAATTGTTGCATACCACTTGGCTGCCTTTGATTCCAGTTCGTACTGGAGTTCTAGCATATCTGGCACTGCAGCACTCAGTGGTGGTGTGACTTCATTCAGGCCCCGATAGTCCACTGTTAGCCTCCACTCGCCATTAGACTTTCGCACTGGCCATATAGGACTATTGAAGGGTGAGTGAGTTTTGCTGATCACTCCTTGTCTCTCCAGATGATGAACTAACTCGTGGATAGGGATCAGGGAGTCTCGATTGGTGCGATATTGCCGCCGGTGCACAGTTGTAGTCGCAATCGGCACTTGTTGTTCTTCAATCCTCAGCAATCCTACGGCAGAAGGGTCTTCTGAGAGACCAGGCAGGGTAGACAGCTGCTTAATCTTCTCTGCGCTCAAAGCAGCTATGCCAAAAGCCCACCGGTACCCTTTTGGATCCTTGAAGTACCCTTTCTTGAGGTAGTCTATGCCGAGGATGCACGGAGCCTCTGGGCCAGTCACGATGGGGTGTTTTTGCCACTCATTCCCAGTTAGACTCACTTCAGCTTCCAATACAGTTAGCTCTTGGGATCCCCCTGTCACTCCAGAGATAGAGATAAGTTGTGCCCCTTGGTGGCCTGATGGCATTAGGGTACACTGTGCACCTGTGTCCACTAAAGCTTTATATTTCTGCGGTTCCGGTGTGCCAGGCCATCGAATCCACACAGTCCAGTAAATCCGGTTGTCCCTCTCCTCTACCTGGCCAGAGGCAGGGCCCCACTAGTCCTGGTTGGAGCATCTGTCAATTAATTCTTCCAAATGTGAATTAGAGGTCTCTTCGTCAGGGTCAGGAGTAATGCTAGCTTTTCTACTGCCTCTGGGGGTTTGCCCAACAGAAACTGGGGCAGCAATCCTCCTAGGGGCCTCTTTTCTTGTTGCCATGTCTTTCCGTAGTTCACGTACCCGAGCAGCTAGGACCAAGGTCGGTTCACCGTCCCACTTCCTCATATCTTCCCCATGGTCACGTAAATAAAACCACAAGGTACCCCGTGGTGTGCGTCCTCGATTCTCTCTTGCTTGAGCCGGAGAATGCTGGCACTTAATAGCTGAAAGATTCTTCCATCTAGGTGGGGAGGAAGTGATATGTTCCTCTAACCGCTGGGACAGTCTCTCCACGGCTGAAATGCAGGCCCGTATTGGGGCAGTGAGGTTTTCTTCATATCTATGAAGCTGAATGGACACATTGTCCACTGTTGGCCCCATCCCCTCATTCCAATTCATTGCTGCCAGTGTGCTGGCATGTGATGAGGGTGCAGCCCGTACAAACTTCCGCCACATGGATGTCGTGCATTGGACTTCGTCGGGATCTTGAGGTGTCTGAGCATTGTTTAAATCACTATAAATCATCTCCAGCACAGCTAATTCCCTCAGTTGCTGGAGACCTTTCTCCATGGTGGCCCACTTGCCTACTTGGTATACAATATCTTCCTTGTGGGGATACCTTTCTTTCACGGCTGCCAGGAGTCGCCTCCAGAGGCTGAGGACCTGTGCCTCTCTCCCAATTACTCTGTCAATGAGCCTTTCTCTAGAGAGGGATCCCAGCTGCTTGGCTTCACTGCCTTCTAGTTGTGGGCTATTGGCCCCAGCATCCCAGCATCGAAGCAACCAGGTGAGGATGTGCTCACCTGGATGACGACTGAAATCCTTTCGTATTTCTCGCAACTCACTCAAGGATAGAGATCGAGTGGTTTCTGATTCATTTATTATTTCAGTCTCTTCTCCCTGATGTTGTGATGACGCTGCTTTAGAGGTGCCTGCCTTTTCCTCCTCTCCCTCCTCCTCAGGATAAGCTTCTTCCCTTACTAAACGAGCTGACTTCCGTTTCCATTGTTTTGTCTTGACTATAGGGGCTACTGATACCATAGATGGTTGGTCGTTTGGGGTGGTCACAGTGTGTGTTATCTCATTATCAAGTTCAGAAACTTTCCTATCCCCTTGAGGGTGCTGGGCAGTGTTAATTGACATTTGATAGGCGTGAGCCAGACCCCAGCAGAGTGCAGCAAGCTGGTGGAGTTCTCTGGTATTGCCAGGGTCAGGGCATACGTCTTTCAAACATTCTACCAGTTTTTGTGGATTTTTCACTTGTTCAGGGGTGAAGTTAAAAACCATTGGAGGAGAAAACCGTGACAGGTACCTGCCCATATCCCCCCACACACCCTGCCACCCACAACTACTTTGCCTCGGGGCAGGTCTTTGGATGCTATTCTTAATAAATTGTTTGATCTTGGGAAGGAAGAAAAAGAATAGAACTAGTAATAGGAGGATGACATCTGACCAAGGGTATCCAAAAAACTCAAAAGCTGCTGTGATTAGCCCACAGGGAGAGAAGAAAAAAGCACCAGCCCTGATATTATTCATAAATTGACTGCCAGGGAAGAAAAAGAAGGCAGTGTAATTCTTCATATTTCCAGAAAGATAGTCTCCAGGAGACCAGAAGGATAGCAATGCAGGGCCTGAGTACCAGACAAAACTGGAGGCCAGCATGTTACCGCACAGTGTGATAAAGAAACGAAACACAGATTTCAACACGTTCTCCGATCGGATATAGAGGAAGAAAGAGAAAAGAGAACGGATTACGTACAACATAGTCATACAGGAGAATATTAACAGCAAGCCAAACATTGTGACTAGCAAGTACGTTAGGTGGAGTTACTTTAATCAATTCTACGGTTATCTCAACCCTCGAGCCCCACGTTGGGCGCCAAAAAGGACTGTGATGGTTTTACTCGAGTGGGCAGCCGAGCTCCACCACAACCG
>NW_023311371.1:0-2297 GCF_011077185.1 Oxyura jamaicensis | reverse complement strand
GGGACAGACTGCTCCTGAGCCATTAAGATTTCCTTCTTGAGGAGTGCCCAGCCTTCCTGGACTCCTCTGCCCTTCAGAACTGCCTCCCAAGGGACTCTGCCAACCAGTGTCCTGAACAGCTCCAAGTCTGCCCTCCGGAAGTCCAAGACAGGAGTTTTACTGATCTCCCTCCTTACTTTGCCAAGAATAGAGAACCTTACCATTTCATGGTCACTCTGCCCAAGACAGCTCCTGACCACCACATCTCCCACCAGTCCTTCTCTGGTTGTGAACAGAAGGTCCAGCGGGGCACCTCCCTTGGTAGGCTCACTAACCAGCTGCGTAAGGAAGCTATCTTCCCTGCTCTCCAGAAACCTCCTAGACTGCTTCCTCTGAGCCGTATTGCATGTCCCAGATATGTCTGGGAAGTTAAAGTCCCCCACGAGAACAAGAGCTGATGATTCCCAACTTTTGCCAGCTGCCTGTAGAATTCCTTATCTGTCTCCTCATTCTGGTTTGGCAGTCTGTAACAGACCCCCATCAGGATGCCTGCCTTGTTGGCCTTCCCGCTGATCCTAACCCATAGGGACTCCACCTTATCATTCCCAGCCTCAAGTTCCACAACATCAAAACATTCTCTAATATAGAGATCTACACCACCACCCCTCCTGTGCTGCCTGTCCCTTCTGAAGAGCCTATGGCCAGACATTGCAGCACTCCAGTCATGGGAGTGGTCCTACCATGTTTCAGTGATGTCAACCAAGTCATAGGTAGCCTGCTGCACGATGACTTCCACCTCTTCCTGTTTGTTGCCCATGCTGTACACATTAGTGTAGATACACTTCAGCTGGTGCATTGCCTGCTCCCCTGGCCCTGACACTGTTCCACCTGGCACACCTTTAACGAGCCTTATTCCCTCCCCATCCCTGTCCCCATTCCTACCTAGTTTAAAGCCCTCTCAATGAGTCCTGCCAGCTCCTGTGCTAGTGTCTGTTTTTCCCTTCAAGACAAGTGGGACCCATCTGCAGTTAGCAGGCCGGGTGCCAAGTAAAGTGCCCCATGGTCAAAAAAAAAAAAAAAAAAAAAAAAAAAAAAGACCTCCCCTCACCCCTTCTCCAGCCTGGGCTCGTCCACTGGCCACAGTCCCTTAGTGCTGTACCTTCTCCAACAATACATCCTCATCAATGAGCCATAGTCCCTTCAGAGCTCTACCTACTCTGTTGTGGACTTACCAATGACCATAGATACTTGCAGGTGTGCCTTCAGAGGTGTGGACTTATCCATGTGACACATTCTGTTCAGAGGTGTACCTGCTCTAGTGTGGCCTTTTCCGTTCTAGAAGGATGATGTGGAGTTCAGGGCTGCAATGTAGAGAATCAGTGCAGAGATAATTCAAGCAAATGTGGGGCTGGGACATATTGGCTGATAGAGGACCATTAGGATCAGGCTTTGGAAGAAGCCTGATGTGTTGTGGGGAAACCATGGGTATAGGTAAATTATCAGAAAAACAAAGGGTTGTGTTTGAAGCCAAAGCCAGTAAGGATGGAGTGAAATCAGAAGAACCTGGGCAATCATGTTGCCAGAATGAGCTGGGAAATGTGAGTGTGTGGTAAAGGTCTGCAGGGGTGCAGAGAAAAGTACAGGAAAATGTAGGACATCCCCCTGTGGAGGGGGATGGCAGAGGGCCACTGTGGGGCTGGAGCCCCTGCAAAGGAACTGATGTCCTCAGGGCTACGCCTGCAGCCTCTTCCACTAATGCCCACCAGAGAACACTGGTCCCTTCCAGCCCCAGGGCCTTGTTACCTCCTCAATCCCACAGAGCCTGGCAGGTATCCTACCAGTGCCTTACACTCAGAATTATACACCCTCACTTCACACTGCCCCTGCCAGAGCCCTGAGCAGCCAGGAAGTGCGGAATATGCCTCCCCAGAGTATGTACTCAGGCCTTGGCCATCCCGCTTGGTGAAACGCATCAAGTATAGGAAAGATTTCTTCTTTCTGCTGTTTCTTTACTTCTCTGCCTACAGATAATGTGATACCAACAATTTACAACTGATATTGGTCCTGAATGTCTCCTAAGGGACTCTAAGCATGCAGGGAAATCAAGACCCTTTCTGCCAGGCACTCTATGCACAGTCTTCATCCCTACCCCTCAGCCCCACCCTTTCTCTCATCAGCCACCTGAGACTGACAGCAGCTGTGATAAGCTCTGAGAATTTCCACCAACATTGCATTGGAATGTTTCCCAGCCCTTTGGCACTTATTCCCAGTTGCTTTCCTTGGAGAATGAGCTACATGCAGGCACAGAAGGTAATGTC
>NW_023311370.1:0-5681 GCF_011077185.1 Oxyura jamaicensis | reverse complement strand
GTTTTATTCACAACTATTTCTACTACAGCTTGCAACCTAATTATTCTATTAAGCATATCTATTGGGGTCCTATAGCCCCAGGATCCGTACTCCAACAAGCACAACCCCAATTTGAGGGTCCGGAGTAATTATAACTCCGGTCCCATGGATAATCTCTTATCCAATCAGTGTAACACGTAGAAGTCACTGTTCCACCCTTTCTAGGACAAATGTACTTGCGCTGGTTACTATATCTCTTCCAACTCAGGCTTCCACAATCAGTATATGGGTCTTCATCTATAATATCACAGGCATCAAAGGTTATTGACACTGAGGTATTCAGGGTGGTTACAATTTCACTTGTTCCAATTAATTTCTCTGCATAGAGCATACTGAGTTAGGTTAAAAATGCAGCTTCCTCTTTTCTGGCCTTTACAGTCATAGACAGTATGATACACCAATGTCTGGGAGCTCAAGCATCCTTTTCTAGTTGACTGCACCTGTTGGCCATAGCTTGGGCCAAGAAACTCACCCCAAGTAGGACTAGAAGAGGTCCGGTAAGGGCCATAGGGCTTGGCGGTCACAGCCCGAAGGGGTTGCAGCCCTTGGCAGACCTTCCCAGCCGCAGCACCAGTTCCCTATCCGGTCTTGCCCTCTTCCCTAATCTTAAAGGGGTGTACACTGCAGATGTACCTTCTTGGTACCTTCAGGGGATAACGCTTAACTGATCCCTGTTATTGATAAATCTCTTCCCTTAATAGGTATCTATTCAAGAGGTTCTTTGTTTACTAATTTTACAGGAGTAATTACAATAAATTTGGAGTAATTACAATAAAGGAGTAATTACAATAAAATTCCCACAGCAACTTAGCTTATGCTCTTCGATGAAGGCTTCTTCAAGTCCATCTGTTAGTTTTTCCTGGTTCCGATGTTACTTTCCACTCTTCCACTGGACCTTTTACTCAGGAGACGTGTCCATCCTTTTTCAGCAGTTCTCACAGCTGTTTCCTTGTTAATAGATAACAACTAATAGATAACAGTTAATAAATATCGGCTGTTTTCTTTTTAATAAAACAAGAAAAGTTCCTTCCCAGAGGGGAGATAAGCTTTCTTCTTTCCATGTTTTTATTAGAACCCTATCTCCTGGTTTTAACTGGTGAATCGCAAATCCTAAAGGTGGTGTCTGAGCCATCATCCCAGTTTCTCTTAGCTCTTTTAATCTTCTGCCAATGGTAATTATATATTTCTGGATACTACGATCCTCAACTACATTGTTCCCTAAGGGCATCCCTTGAGAATAAGGCATGCCATATAACATTTCACATGGTGATAATCCAGTCTCAGTGTGTAGTTTAGTTCTAATATTTAAAAGTGTCAATAGTAAGCATTTCGTCCAGGGCATTTGTCTCGATCAGTAACTTAGCCAATTGTTGTTTTATTGTTTGATTCATTCTTTCTACTTTCTCCGAGCTTTGTGGGTGCCACGGAGTGTGGTATTCCCACTGAAAGCCTAATTATTGACATAATAATTTTATTATTTTAGAAGTAAAGTGTGTGCCCTGATCAGAATCAATGTACTGGATTATCCCATATCTAGGTACTAAGTGTTCTAATAACATTTTTACCACCGTTCCAGAGAACAAGCAACCCAAAACAGCAAGGCATTTGAATCACCCCTCTCTGTTCCCTCCTCCAAACTCTTTACATTCCTGATGTTATCACCAGCCATGGGACTTCTCGACCCCCATGGCCACACTCCCACATCTCCCCCTTCTTTAACATAAAAAAGCATGATTAACACAAATTAAGAAAGCACGATTAACACAAACTAAAACACAGAGAAAAACTACCAGGCATACTAATTCTATCTTTAACAAACTTTGTAACCACAACCCTGGGAAAGGCAGGTACTGAGTGCTGCCCAGGCAGGGGGGGGTTTTGGCTGCCCCTCCAGCTCTTGGAGTCTTTGTTTGTGGGTCCTGCATATGCCAGCTGGACACTCCCAGACGTTGTTTTTTGTTTGAGCTGGAGTCCAAACCGCAGAGGAGGGTGCTGTGATCATGTTAAGGCAGATGATGAGACGGCCGGACAGACTCATGGTGCTGACATCCATCTAGGACCGGCTTCTGTTGAAACACAAGCACAACCTCGGCCCCCAAGTTATTAGAGTGTAGGGCCCTTCCCAGTAATTGGTGCTGTAATTTTTTATTTTTATTTATTTATTTATTTTTCCATGACTTGTGCTCTTCCTTTAACTGAGTTTCTCCCAGATCTGTCTTCTAGATCTGTTTGTTGCTTTTTCTCCTGCACGGACAGATGCAAGGACCTTCCGTCCATCGATTAAAAAAAATTAAAAAACATAGCATACTTTATCTATCTTTTCCTAGGTTTCACAATCCTACTCTTCCTTCTTTGTTTTAGAAGCTGTCCTGGTTTAGTTAGGATAGAATTAATTTTCCTCCCAGTAGCTGGTAAAGTGCTATGTTTTGAATTTAGAATGAGACTAATGTTGATAACACACTGATGTTTTAATTGCTGCAGAGCAGTGCTTACACTAAGCCAAGGACTTTTCAGCTCCTCACTCTGTCCTGCCAGCGGGCAGGCTGGGGGTGCAGCAGGAGCTGGGAGGGGACAGACCCAGGACAGCAGACCCAAACTGGCCAAAGGGGTATTCCATACCATCTGACGTCATGCTAAACAATGCATAGGGGTGGCTAGCCTGGGTGGGGGGGGGCAGCCACCTGGGGACAGGCTGGGCATCGGTCAGCGGATAGCAAGCAAGTGCACCGTGCATCACCCACTCCGTACACATCATTATTATTTTCTGTCCCAATAAACTGTCTCTATCTCAACCCACAGGCTTCAGTTTTTCTCGTTTCTCTCCCCTATCCCATGGGGGGGGAGGATGAGCGAACGGCTGTGTGGTGTTTAGCTGCCGGCCAGGTTAAACCACAACAGAAGCATACATAAATTGATACAAAGGAACACTTAAATAATACAACTGGACAC
Organism: Oxyura jamaicensis; assembly: GCF_011077185.1. Classification (NCBI taxonomy): domain Eukaryota; kingdom Metazoa; phylum Chordata; class Aves; order Anseriformes; family Anatidae; genus Oxyura; species Oxyura jamaicensis. The sequence goes on along the minus strand of NW_023311370.1, from coordinate 2,693 downwards.
AAAAATATACATTTTTAGAGAAATTCACATCAGTAATTGTATAAAGCTTTCTTCTGTACTAAGGGATCCTGAAAATTTAGGACTAAAACATTAACTTTGTAATGTAATGTAAAAGGGTTATCATGGCAGTCCTCAAAGGCCACTATATAGCACACTGACATATTCAAGGCTCTCAGTTTATATTTCAGTCTGTGTATTCAAGTTTTGAGGTCCTTCTATGATTATGCAAACATCAGAAATATAGTGGTATAATAAATGGCACTTATGAAAGCCGAGTTTTAGAGCCAATATTAAATTTTGCAGGCTCAAAACACCAACTTAATATTTAAACAAGTATTTGATACTTCTGTTTGTTCAAAAAATAGAAAGAGTAAATGCACTTACATAAGAATAACTTTTAGTTTTCAACAAGTGTGCTCATGTGATTTTTATATTAGTACAAACTTAGAAACAAACAAACAAATCCACCATATGACTTTTTAAAACAAATGATACCAATTCACCTTTCCCCTACTTGAGTACATTACATTAAGGCTTTGAATCATCTGACCCACGATTTTACAACATTAAAATGAGTGGGTCCACAAGGATACTGGTATGTCTCACTGAGACTTAGCATGAATAGAATTAAAGCTCACCACCTTAAGGAAACAGAAAATCACATGCTCATGCCTTAACTATATTCCTTTTTGTCTCCAAACCAGAACATAAAGTTTAATAGTAACAGTATTTCATGGCAGTAAATGAGTACTTTTTAATCAATTATATTTTATTAATTAATATTATTAATTTAATGGCAACATCTTTGGAGAAACTTCCAGTTTTTGTTGTACAACACTGCTTTCTGGTGGTGATTCAGGCATGGGGAGTTCATTCAGTTCAACGTGCTGTAAATATAGCCCCACTTTTCCCCTTTAATAGTTCCAGGGCTCTACATAGAGCATACAGCTCACAAGCCTGAGCTGACCGAGATCGACTCAAAGGTCCTGATTCCACAGGTTCTAGGTCCTTATTAATTATTGGATATCCTTATTTGACCATTTTATCACATAGTACTGAACCATTTTTAATTTGCTCCCTTTTCTCTGGTCCCGGGTCTTCAATTTTGTCTGACCCATCTAGGAATTTTACTATGGCAATTCCTACAGCCCTTGGTTGCCCAGTAAGAGTGTCTTGCAGGGGGTTTAGGACCTATCACCCACCCACGAATCCTATAAGAATCACTTCGGTCCTTCACCAGCCAAGTCCCTCGCGGGAGATTGGAACCGCGGTTAGAAGACCTCCACACTCGCTTCGGAACTAGGTTCCGTCTCAGTCACACTCTTACACACACAGGCAACCGAATCCCACCCAACCGAACGGTACACACTTCAAATACTCACGACTCCGTCGTCTTCATTCGGATCTTCGCGTGCAGAATTACGGGCAAAATCCAATGCTGCAGCCGGCAAGGGAGCTCATAAACAAAATCAATTTCTTTGCTTGCCTTTATTCAGGTTCAGGATGGTGTTAGTCCCGACCTGACTCGAACAGGAGCCACCAAATGGTGGGGTGCCCCTCCTAGATCCAGTCAGAATTCAGGAACCAAGACCATCCCGGACGAGCCCCCAATTGAGATAAATGATTAAGTCCCAAATAGGATTTTTGTGATTTATTAAGCGAATAGAGGCAAGCAAACAGCGCTGGGTGCACCGGGAGTCTCTGCTCTACCAGGACTCACACCTGTTACATCAGGTGGCTGATTTTTATGCTCCTAGACTAATACATATTCATCACTATTCCTAGAAAAGGCGGGGTTATTATAATTAGTTCCCGGAATCCAAACCCTCTCCGGACACATGTGTATCAGTCTCTGGTGGTCTTTCTGGGGGTCTCTTGTGCTGAAGGCTCGTAGTCTTCCTCCCAGGCTTTGTCCTTCGGTCGTCCTTCAACTCCCCCTTTCTCCTTATTTGGTGGATCTCTTTGCTGGTTATCAGAGGCTTGGGCAGCATCCCATGCAAAAGTCAGCAGTTTCATAAAAAAACTCCTTGGTCCTCTTATCTCCCAGACTAGAGTCTCAATGTTCGCCCTTCAAACCCTCTATTTACACAAATTGCTGGATAGTTCCTTTGCATGATACAAGAACTATGTACACTAATCACTCTGTTTTTCTTAAATAGGAGCTTATATTTCATCATGCGGCCCTAGCATTGTTCCATACTGACACGAATCAAATTAACACATTTCACAATCCCCCATTTCCTTTTTTCATGGTATTGATTCGTGTTTCTTTTTTTCCAGTCAAGTCAATACTTGCCGAATTGGTACCAGTTTTGGATCTTCTTTTGTTTTTATTATCATCAATGAATGGGTTTTCCCTTCCCCTGGTTCTGGGTCAACAGGTACAACAGATATTTGCATCCCTTGTATAACCGAGTGTATTAGTCTGGTAAAACAGGGTATTAAACATGGAATTATTAGCAACCCTCCACATATTCCCAATACAACTGTCCCGATTCTAGTAAGCCAACCACCACCCATAAAGTCCCTCCATAATTCTCTTAAATTGATTTCATTCCAAGTTTGAACTGGGACATGCGCAATTTTCTTCATTTCTTTTTACAAGTTCATTCACAGCTTTTCCTTCATCATCAATCTCTAAACAGCAGTTACTTAAGGTTAAATTTTCCACAGACTCCTCCTTCTTGTGCTAG
>NW_023311369.1:0-7574 GCF_011077185.1 Oxyura jamaicensis | reverse complement strand
CATATCCCTAAGCTCTACATCTAAACGTCTTTTAAAGACCTCCAGGGATGGTGACTCAACCACTTCCCTGGGCAGCCTATTCCAATGCCTAACAACCCTTTCGGTAAAGAAGTTCTTCCTAATATTCAACATAAACCTCCCCTGGCGCAGCTTTAGCCCATTCCCCCTCGTCCTGTCACCAGGAACGTGGGACAGTAGACCAATCCCCACCTCGCTACAGCCTCCTTTAAGGTAGCTGTAGAGTGCAATAAGGTCGCCCCTGTGCCTCCTCTTCTCCAGGCTAAACAGTCCCAGCTCCCTCAGCCTCTCCTCATAAGACTTGTTCTCCAGACCCTTCACCAGCTTCGTAGCCCTTCTCTGGACTTGCTCGAGCACCTCCATGTCCTTCTTGTAGCGAGGGGCCCAAAACTGAACACAGTACTCCAGGTGCGGCATCACCAGAGCCGAGTACAGGGGGACAATCACTTCCCTGGACCAGCTGGCCACGCTGTTTCTAATGCAAGCCAAGATGCTGCTGGCCTTCTTGGCTGCCTGAGCACACTGCTGGCTCATATTCAGCCGACTGTCAACCAAAACTCCCAGGTCCTTCTCTGCCAGGCAGCTTTCCAACCACACATCTCCCAGTCTGTAGCTCTGTTTGGGGTTGTTGTGCCCCAGGTGCAGGACCCAGCACTTGGCCTTGCTGAACTTCATACCGTTGGCCTCAGCCCATCGGTCCAGCCTATCCAGATCCTTTTGCAGAGCCTTCCTACCCTCGAGCAGATGGACACACGCACCTAACTTGGTGTCATCTGCAAACTTGCTGAGGGCGCACTCAATCTCCTTGTCCAGATCGTCGATGAAGATGTTAAAGAGGACTGGTCCCAGTACTGAGCCCTGGGGGACTCCACTAGTGACCGGCCTCCAACTGGATTTGACTCCATTCACCACAACTCTCTGGGCCCGGCCATTCAGCCAGCTCTTAACCCAACGAAGTGTACGCCAGTCCAAGCCATGAGCAGCCAGTTTCCTGAGGAGAATGCTGTGGGGAACGGTGTCAAATGCCTTACTGAAATCAAGGTAGACCACGTCCACAGCCTTTCCCTCATCCACTAAGCGTGTCACCTTGTCATAGAAGGAGATCAGGTTCGTCAAGCAGGACCTGCCCTTCATAAACCCATGCTGACTAGGCCTGATCACCTGCTTGCCCTGCAAGTGCCGCATGATGACACCCAAGATAATCTGCTCCATGCGCTTCCCTGGCACTGATGTTAAACTAACAGGCCTATAGTTCCCCGGGTCTGTTCCCCTCCAGCCCTTCTTGTAGATGGGCGGCACGTTTGCTAGCCACCAGTCAAGTGGGACCTACCCCGATAGCCAGGACTGCCGATAAATGATGGAAAGCGGCTTGGCCAGCTCCTCCGCCAGTTCCCTCAGTACCCTCGGGTGAATCCCATCCGGCCCCATCGACTTGCGTACATCCAAATGCTGTAGCAGGTCACCAACCATTTCCTCGTGGATTGTGGGGGCAACATTCTGCTCCCCATCCCTTTCCACCAGCTCAGGGTACTGGGCGTCCAGAGAACAACTGGTTTTGCTGTTAAAGACTGAGGCAAAGAAGGCATTAAGCACCTCAGCTTTTTCCTCATCTCTGGTTACTAAGTTTCCCCCTGCATCCAGTAAAGGGTGGAGATTCTCCTTAGTCCTCCTTTTGGTATTAATGTATTTATAAAAACATTTTTTGTTGTCTTTGACAGCAGTGGCCAGATTGAGCTCCAGATGAGCTTTGGCCTTTCTGATTTTGTCCCTGCACCGCCTCACAGTATCCTTGTAGTCCCCCTGAGTGGCCCGCCCTCTTTTCCAAGCATTATAAACCCTCTTTTTTTTTTCCTAAGCTCAAGCCACAGCTCTCTGTTCAGCCAGGCTGGTCTTCTTCCATGCTGGCTCATCTTTGGGCACATGGGGAAAGACCACTCCGGAGCCATTAAGATTTCTTTCTTGAAGAGCGCCCAGCCTTCCTGGGCTCCTCTGTCTTTCAGAACCGCCTCCCAAGGGACTCTGCCAACCAGTGTCTTGAACAGCTCAAAGTCAGCCCTCCGGAAGTCCAAGACAGCGGTTTTACTGATCCCCTTCCTGACTTCGCCAAGTATCGAGAACTCTATCATTTTGTGGTCACTCTGCTCAAGACAGCCCCCGACCAGCACGTCTCCCACCAGTCCTTCTCTGTTAGTGAACAGAAGATCTAGCAGGGCACCTCCCCTGGTAGGCTCGCCAACCAGCTGCGTCAGGAAGTTATCTTCCACTCTCTCCAGAAACCTCCTGGACTGCTTTCTCTGGGCTGTGTTGTGTTTCCAGGATATGTCTGGGAAGTTAGAAGTAAGAGACTTCCTAGCAAACTTCCTGCAGACAGAAGAATGACAAAATGCTGAGATAATGCCATATGCTCCATCTTTGGAGGAAGGTGTGATGGTTTTACTTGGGTGGGAAGCCAAGCTCCACCATAAGTGCTCTTTCATTCCCCCTCCTCAAAGAGGAATGGGGAGAAAATATGATGAAAAGGGCTCAAGGGTTGAGATAAGGACAAGGAGATCGCGCAGTAATTATTGTGACAGGCAAAACAGACTCAGCATAGAGAGATAGTAATATTTATTGCTTATTACTAACAAGCTAGAGAAGTAAGAAACAAAGGAAACAAACAAAAAGCACCTTCCCCCCCCCAGGGGGGGGAATTATTCAGGTTAGGGATTAAGGATTAGAGCTCGCCTTGGAGGGTTAGGCATTAGGCACATGCTTAGCAAGAGGATTTGGTGATCTGCTTAGGGTGACAGGTCAGTGTTCAGGCTATTGGCAAGCTTTGTGGGCTAAGATTTTGTTTAGGCCCGGCGTGAAGTCTAGGGTAAATAGAGCATTTTTATGCTAGTGATAAGTGCAGGGATTAGTGTGAGGGTAAGGGAAAGGGCTTATGGGTTTGAGTTTTGGCTTCAAGGGAGTGTTGGTGGTTTCAGCATTTGAGTACTGTATTGTAGTCAGGGTGAGGAATAGTATCCAGGTTTTAGAAACAGGGTAAAAGTGGAATGTGAATATTTTCATGGTCAGTGACACAGCAGAATCAACATTACCTGAAACTTAAAACCCTCCTACCTCTTCAGGTTTTTTGTTTGTTTGTTTGTTTGTTTGTTTTAGTTTCTGCTGGCCCCTAAATCTGCCACCTCTCTTGTCCAGCCTTTCTCTGACCTCCCCATATCTGTCATCGTCTCAGGGGCAGCTTTCTGCTGACTTTCATCATCTCAGAGTATGTCACACCTCTATTGCTTTGAACCACCCCTGCACCACCATCACCAGCTTTTTCTCAAGACAGAATCCTATACATCCTGGATCACACCTCCCAGTCCCTCATGCAGGCTTCAGCTCCCCTAGAGCATCTTGAAGGCAGGCCACCTCTGTGGGGAAAACTGAAAGAAGTCCATTTCTTAGGAATAAATTTAACCTCTTGGACAGCCCCTATCCAAGAACTCTTCCTTTATGGGGCCCTTCAGATACTTAGGAAGAGGGGATCTCACAACCTATGTGCAAACCAAGTGCCTTCTGCTGGCCTATTAGGACCACTGGCAGATGTCTGCTGAAAGGCCAAAGATCCCAGCCATGACTCAAGGGACGACCTGCAAGTTATTTCAGAAAGAAGTCACCTCACAGGCCATTTAGCAGCCATTTGCTTCCCACTGGATTATGGGTTTTCAAGGCACAACAAGCTTCATAACATACACAACACTCTCTTCTTCACCCAGTATCTGACCAGGTAGAAGTAAGCTGGTTGGGATGCTTCAAGCTCCAGACACTGCTGCTGGACTCGCAGTCTATCTGATCATTCACCATCTGCAGGGGCACTGGCCAGCCCTAGGGAACCTCTGAACCAGCCCCAGATCCCTAAAAGTCCAAGCTGGGACTCTGCTCTCACCACAGGGAGCCCATCTGGAAAGCAATAAAGCACAGAGCCACTTTGGAGCTTTTTCCTGGGGCTTCTTGACAGCCCCTGTGCAGGAAAGCCTCAGCCTCCAGGCAGTGCTCGGAGGAGATCCCTTCTGGGGAGGGAAGTGCTGCAGTGTAGGCCAGCTGTGCCAATGCCGTGCCCACTGCCTGTCCCTGCCTGCAGTTCCAGCACAGCCCCACAGCACACACACACACACACACACACACACACACCCACACCAAAAAAAAAAAAAAAAAAAAAAAAGGTATTCCTGCAGTTATTGATGTTATGGGTCATATACAGAAACAGACAGGAAGTTTCATGCATCTGAAATAAATCTAGTCATAAGTTTCCACAGGGCATGCTGGAGCTTATGGTTCCTCAAACTGTAGATGAGGGGGTTCACTGCTGGAGGCACCACCGAGTACAGAAATGACACCACAAGGTCCAGGGATGAGGAGGAGACGGAGGGGGGCATCAGATAGGCAACCATGACAGTGCTGAGAAAGAGGGAGACCACAGCCAGGTGAGGGAGGCATGTGGAAAAGGCTTTGTGCCGACCCTGCTGAGAGGGCATCCTCAGAACAGTTTTAAAGATCTGCCCATAGGAAACCACAATGAAAACAAAGCAACCAAGGACTAAAGAAACACTAAACACAAGTGCCCCAACTTCCCTGAGGTAGGCATCTGGGCAGGACAACTTGAGGATCTGGGGGATTTCACAGAAGAACTGGTCCACAGCATTGCCTTGGCAGAGGGGCAGGGAAAATGTATTGGCCATGTGCAGGACAGCATTGAGAAAGCCACTGCCCCAGGCAGCTGCTGCCATCTGGGCACAAGCTCTGCTGCCCAGCAGGCTCCCGTAGTGCAGGGGCTTGCAGATGGCAACGTAGCGGTCATAGGCCATGATGGTGAGAAGGGAAAACTCTGAACCAAAGAAGAAGATAAAAAAGAGGACTTGTGCAGCACATCCTTGATAGGAGATGGCCCTGTTGTCCCAGAGGGCATTGGCCATGGCTTTCGGGAGAGTGGTGGAGATGCAGCCCAGGTCGAGGAGGGTGAGGTTGAAGAGGAAGAAGTACATGGGGGTGTGGAGGCAGTGGTCACAGGCTACGGCAGTGAGGATGAGGGTGTTGCCCAGGAGGGCAGCCAGGTAGATGCCCAGGAAGAGCGCGAAGTGCAGGAGCTGCAGCTCCCGTGTGTCTGCAAATGCCAGCAGGAGGAACTCTCTCACAGAGCTGCTGTTGCGCATTTTCTGATATTGAACACAGTTTTCTGTTAAGGAGGAGAAGGTAGAGCAAAATTAGAAAAGACTTCTCTTTGGAAAACAATTTAAACAATTCTTAGAGCACTCCCAGCCCGAACCTCTCTCTTTTCAGGAGATCCTTTCTGCAGCTCTCTTGCTTGAGCTGGGGCTGATGCTGGCTGAGAGTGGCACTGGGAGCAGGGACTGTTGTGGGCTCCAGAGGAGTCCTTCCTGCTGTGCAGCAGAAGGAAAGCAGGAACATTAGGGAAACTCAAATGCAGTCGTCTTACCAGATGAATGAGCTTTGTAGTGTTGTTGCAAACAACTCATCCAGCTACACTGTAGAGCAAGGTAGATATTCTTTGCTTTATTTTCTAGTAGTTACCCCTATAATTCTTAGGACAATTAACAGACCTATGTGTTTCCCCAAGATGAAAGTGGAGACAGCTGAGAGCAGAGAAGCCCCAGTGAGGCTGGACAGAATCCTCACCTCATCTCCGATGTACCTGAGAAGGACCTCAGCTCTTCCCTTCTAGCCAGGGGTGCTGAGGCCTCACTCCAGCTGCCCACAGACAGCCATCCAACAGCATGGACATGTCCTTAGCACAGAGGTGACTTTTCCTTTGGGATCTTAGATAACACAAGTATGCCATGAGAGAGAGAAGACCTTCTGGAGAGCAGCCTGAAGCCCAGGAGGATGCCCCACTGACAGAGCTGGATATCCACAAGCTGGGGTGTCCCAGTATACCAACTGCACCTCCTGCAGTGTCTGGCAGAGCCTTGGCCAGTCTGCTCTTAGCAGACCAGGGGCAGCTAGGTTATGGCACTTCATGTGGCCTATGCCAGAATTCTTCACCTCGCAGTGCAATCCAGTAGGACTCTCAAAGCCTACTGCATTGCCCACTGCCCTCCCAGAAACAAGACCCAAAAGGAGACCCTTCCATGACCTGCAGTTGCATGGCCCTGCAGCAAGAGATGTACCTTGTCAAGGACTGTGCAGATTTCTCCTGCAGTCAGCTCTCAGCATCCTCCCACTCCCAACTGCCTTCAGCCCCTCTCTACTTTTCTCCTCTCTGCACGTCTGCTGTGGTCAGAGCCCCCAGCCCTGCTGCACTGTTCAGGGGAGCTGCTCCTGGGCAGAGCTGTCTCTCTGCACCAGGGCCCTCTTGCCAGGAACTCTCTCTGTCCCAGGAGCTCAGCAGCAGAGGCCCAGACCAAGGCATTGTAATCACCCCTCTGGGGACTTTGGTGAAGAGCCCATGAACCTCAGGTACAGAGAGCAAATTGAAGAAATCTCTCAAGTAGTCCAAGTCAGATGCAAGTTTCTCAGACTGTCCCCCTGAGTGCCAGCACTGTTACAGCCTCCCTTGGATCTTGTTAGAGCAGAACATTGGAGGCAGTGAGGACAAGTAGACAAAGGAAATGTGAAGGTGACATTGATGTGTAGACAAACTGGATGTGTTTCACCAAGCACAAGGACCAGACCTTGACCCCCAGCCCCTGGGAAGGGAGATCATTTCCATTCACACATTGCTCAGGGCTCTTTCTGGGGCAGTAGGACATGGCAAGTGTACGACCCCTGCCTTGTTCATGTGTGGTTTATGTTTAACAACAAGCTGTCTCCTCATGGGTGTCAGTGGCAGATACAAATGCCATAGCCATGGACACAAAGACCTGGATCCTGTTGGGACTTTCAGCCTTGCCACAGCCCTTGATACTCTCCACACAAGACTGTCCCAGGGACTCACAGACCTGTACCTCTGTTCCTGCTGGCTGTAGACCCTTGTCCATGTGGTGCCTCAAGGGATCAGATCTGAATATGATAACTTAGATCTTCTTCCTGGACATGCTTCTTGTAAGGTAGCTCTATAGGAAGCTGGCCTGGTTCCTGGTGAGCAGGCCCCCCTGCTCATATGGCATCCCTTGTGTTGCCAAAGCCCTCCTCGTCCTGGACACTGCTCACTCAGCATGGTCCCAGTCTGCCCTGATGTGCGGGGTTCCTCTTCCTCTGGTGCAGGACTAGGCTCTTCTCCTTGTAAATGTCAAAATGTTTCTGTAGTCAAAATCCTGCAGTTTCTCAAGGTTCCCCCACACTGATGCTCGATTCTGTCAGTGTTTAATGTCTGCAGACAGAGGGTTCAACCTTCATGTGATTTTGCTATCTGTGACAAGATAACAGCATCAGGAGTTGCAGGAAAGTTTGGATAATACAGTTGAATAACCAGTTGAATGCAATTGCAGAATCACAGAATCACAGAATCGTCTATCTTGAAAGAGACCTCCAAGATCACCGAGTCCAACCTCTGACCTAACACTAATAAGTCCTCCACTAAATCATATCCCTAAGCTCTACATCTAAACGTCTTTTAAAGACCTCCAGGG
>NW_023311368.1:0-4570 GCF_011077185.1 Oxyura jamaicensis | reverse complement strand
CTGTCAGACACCCCTTCTGCCTCTCCCCTCATCCAGACCCTGCACCCATGCGCTGCCACGTGCACCCACCCTTTCAACCTGGGATGAGTTTTAGGCCTTGGCGGTAACCAAGCTCATGCCCGCTTTAGAGAAATCCAACGGTGTCATAGGCAACCCCAGGCCTCAGGGAACGGGCTCCTGGACATCTCCTGACTCACTCAACAGCTACTCGAGTGCCCCAGGACGAGAACGGAGCCGGCACACACTTACTCAGGCTGCAGTCTCTCCAGCTTGGCTGCTGCTCCCAACTCCTCTGCTGGGGCAGGGTTCTCAGCCTTCCTCCACCTCTTCCTCACCTCCTTGCTCCTGGGCTGGCCTGGACGATGGCAGTCCAAGAATCTTGATGGTTGAATTGCTGCAAGGAGGAGACACTCTCATCAGACAGGACTGGACACACAGCTGCCGTTTCCCAGAGGACCTCTTCAAAGGACCCTGCAGCAGGACCTGGGAACCAGGCGACTTGGCGCTGCCAGCCCACGTCTGGCTGCTGCTTTGATCCCTCGCTTTCTGCTGACAACCTCTCCCTCACAGCGAGGAGCAGGAAAAGCCCTGCCCTGTGCCCTGGTGCCCATCCTGCTCCCACCACCCTGGGACCTGCCACCCTCGGAGCCCTGGCCGACAGGAGCGCTGCTGTTCTCAGCGGTGTTGATCCCTGACAATACCTGGGTTCTCTCTTGCTCCTCCCTCTCAGACCAGGCTTCCCATGCAGCCCTTTCTGCCTCCATTTGCTCTTGTCGCTTTTGCTACATGGGCAATGAGCTGTCTCTTTGGTCCCACTCTGAAGACAGGTTCCAGACCTCCTGGAGGAAAAAACAAACACACAAACAAACAAACAAAACACAACAGCAGACAGGATTGGTCTCAGCTGTCCCTTAGGTCCAGCCCGCACTCCTTACCCCTCGCCTCAGCCGGTCTGTCAGCAGGGCTTCGACCCTCAAGGATGAGGGGCCCTGAAGCTAGGTCAGGCTCCTCAACTCATGACAAACACAGTTGAGCAGCCCGCGGTGACCAAAGACCTCTGCCATCAATGACCCAGAAAGGCCTTGTTCCTCTTCCATTGCCCCTGGTCAAAACAAAGGGGCTAATGGCAACACGGGAGGCACTAAGAGGCAGGGAAGGTGTGCGGGACACCACCTTCCCTCTCCTGAGGAAGAGAGGAAGGAGGGAACAAATGTGAGCATGAACGCATCCCAAGGGACCTGCCTGAGATTGCTCCACACAAAGAGGCTTTTGTACAGTCCCAAACAGCACGGTCAGTGCAGCAAGGCAGAGCAGGTGCCTGCTGCGCTCTCCTAGAGGCTTCAGAAGCAGGGAGCACAGTGGTGGACTTGGCTCAAGGAGCTGTTTCCTGCCTGTCTGCCTTCTTCGTCCCAGGGGAGCTGCCTGGACATGGGGGGAGCACACCGTAAACGGACACCAGGAGGAGGCTGCACGAGCCATTGGGAAGTTGCTCTCCACTCTGCACTCGCAAGCTGTGTCAGCCTCTGCAGCAGACGGCAGTGCCGCAGCGAACGGGTCTATTGGACTGGCCGTGTTCACTTCAGCAGAGACAGAAAGCGCCAAACGCGCTGCTGTGGCACCACCTGCATTCAGGAAGGCTTGGCATGCCCATATCCAGGCCCTTTCTGGGGGAAGGAGAGGTGTCTTGTGCAAGGATACGCTCCTAGAGACACCGGTATGGCCCACCCGGGCTTTCCTTTAGCTTCTCCTCTGTGGCCCTGAAACACAGTGCGCTTATGTATGGGAACCAGATTTTTCGCCACTAACATCATCGCAGAAAGCCATCAGGTAAGGAGGGCAGTCATGCCATCTCCCTACCTTACACTCTCTTGTGCCTGCCACAAAGATTGGCATAATGCTTGAAAAAAATGCCAGAAAGAATCTTCTCCATCTGGTAGTGTTAGGGTTAAGAAACAATTTTTGATAATGAGATGGGAGATTCATAGCCAAATATTATCATGTATATGATAAAGGAAAACATAAATAAATGATAGAAGGATGGAGGAGTGACAAGACGGACCTTGAGAGATAGAACAGGAACAATTTGAGCCTTGTTATGAAGATAAGATGGATAAGGTGGGTTAGGACTGAAGCCAAGAACTAATGAAAGTCAAGAACTGAAAAGGAGCATGCGCCAAGGAGGAGCGGTGAAAAGTTTAACCCTGAGGATGACTCCTTACTTCATCTGGAAGACCCCCGGGACGACCACCAGAGAGCACCACGCATGTGCAAATGGGAGGAGAGAGAATTAGCATACGAAGCAAGGCTGATGTTGTAAATATTAATAAATACTAATGAATATGTAACTTTTAGGATATTAATAGCGATCGGGATGTAACGGGACTTGAAGCCAGATTTGGGCGCCTGCCCCTGGTTTCCAGCGCTGAATAAAGCACCTTCATATAATCACGTTGTGGTTATGTGTCTGCTACGCTAACATTTTGGCGACCCAGATGGGACGGCGTGGGCACTGCTGAGGTGCATCGTGTCTCGATTACGCTCCAGCCGGCACCGAGGAGTTTCTCGGGGAGCCATCGACCTGCGACCAACCTCCGCTGCTCACAGCGTACCACTGGATAGGTAAGCAAAGGTGCTTTCTGGTTTTCGGTACCGATCTGGTCTGGAAAGCCTGCCGGTCAGACGCGGCGAAAGCCACGCTTGGTTGGGCAGGGAGCTCCCGGGGTAAGCCTAGGCGCCGTCCGTTAGACAGTAGCGAAAGCTCTGCAGGTTCGGCATTGGTGGTCTGGTATACGCTGCAGAATCAGCGTCTGGTCTGGTAATGGTCTGGTAAGAGTTGCTGCGGCGACAGCACTCTTGGTTCTAAGTCTTGTGTGGTAAGTGCTGCAGAAGTGGCACCGTAGCTGCTGAAACAGCTCTCTAGGTTTTAACCCTTGTGTGGTAAGTGCTGCAGAGGCGGCACCTGGCTTGTGGTTGCTTTGTAAAGTTATATTGGTAATGGACAGGTTAAAAGGGATTTTAGGAAAGGGTGCGTCTATCCCACAATCATCACCATTGGGATGTTTATTAGCCCATTGGAGAGAGGGAAGTTTTGGGCAAGAAATGCGAAAAGGGAAATTAATTGATTATTGTAATACTTGGTGGCCACAGTACGAATTGGAGGATCAGGAAAAATGGCCTGAAAATGGAACGTTACAATATAATACCATTTTACAGTTGATGTTGTTTTGTAAACGGGAGGGAAAACTGGATGAACTCCCATATGTAGAGTTATTTTTCTATTTCCGTAGAAAATCCGAGTGGCAGCGTGCTTGTGGAATAATGGTACTAGAAATATTTGCTAATGAACAATGTCAAGCCTGTACCAGGGACAGGCATTGTATGAAACACCAAGCTATGAAAAATAATTGCTGGAGGACAGACAGTGGAAATATAGATCTGGATATTGCACCGTCCGCCCCAGAACTAAGTCAGGATAAGGCAAGGGGGGATGAAGATAGTGGTAGTGATGGAAAGGAAGAAATACCAACTTTAGCATCCCCAATATCATATAGGACTCGGCAGCAGCAAAGGACAGGATGCGATACAAGTAAACAAAAAGGGAATATACTTGCTCCCCTCAGGCAGGGAGTAGGAACGGAGGGACTAATATATGTGAAAGTGCCCTTGACTCCTGGAGACTTAATAATTTGGAAACAGGCAGCAGGCACACCTACAGAGAAAATCCTGGTAAAGTAGCTAGAGTGGTGAAAATGATAATTAAAACCCAGAATCCGGATTGGGATGACATTCAAGTAATACTAGACACCTTAATGGATTCAACAGAGAAGGATATGGTATTACGAGCTGCTAGGGACAGAGCTCGTGAGGATATTCGGAATGGATTGGTACCCGGGAATGTTGATCAGAACTTCCCCACTGAGCATCCGCAGTGGGATTATAATACTGGGGAAGGAATAAGGAGGCTGAAGAGGTATCAGGATTGGGTACAAATTGGTGTACAAAATGCTATGCCTCGGACCATAAAATGGTCAAAATTATATAATGTGAGGCAAGAAAAGGCGGAATTGCTTTCCGTGTTTCTGGAAACTGCTAAAAAAAAAAAAAAAAAAACTGATTTGGACACAGAAACCGACCGGGCTAAATCTCAACTAGCCCTTTTTTTCTTAGGGCAGTCACAGGGAGATATTTGGAAAAAAGCTAGAGGGGTAAGGAGTGCGGGCTGGACCTCTCCATCCAACATTTGCATCCAAAATGCCCAAACACATGTGAAATGATGGGTGTGCAGGAGCTTTGGCTCAAGAGGAGTGTGGTAGCACTGCAAGATGTCCATGCCCAGGTCCTTGTGCCAGCAGATGGCAATGGAAGAAGTGCGATTCCTTGTAGGGCCAGTCAGTCAGCTGGCATGAGCAAGGCCGGCTCAGGGCAGCCTTCTGTCCTCCTCCCCGGGCAGGGCTGGAAGGGAAGGAAGGGCAGCTGCTGGCTGTGGGCCTGTGAGGACAAGGACAAGCCCCGAGGAGATGTCTGCATTTCCCGATGCAGGAAAGCAGCCCAGAGAGCAGGGTGCCTTCTG
>NW_023311367.1:0-5246 GCF_011077185.1 Oxyura jamaicensis | reverse complement strand
GGTCCACCGAGGTGTCCAGGGGCCGGGGTCACCTGCAGAGGTTCGCCGTGGTGCCCACAGGCTTGCCAGAGGTCACTGGATGGGGCCAGTCAGGGGCCCGCTGGGGGTCACTGGGCGTGGTCCACCGGGGGTCACTGCATGCGATCCACTGCAGTGTTCAGGGACTGTGCAGATGTCTCCGGCAGGAGTCTACTGCCGCACCAGGGGGCTCTGTGGGTTTTGTTTGGTGGGATAGCCACTGTGGCGGCGGCCCACCCCGGGATCTCCGGCTGGGGTCCGCCTCCGCGCCCGGGGGCCAGCCGGGGATGGCCAGTGGGGGTCTGATGCAGCGCGCAGTGGCCTGCCAGGGATCAGCGTGGTTCCGCTGTGGCACCCAAAGCACCGAAGTTAAGCCGCGGAGCCAGGGGGCCTGTGGAGGGTTGCTGGTGTTGGTCTGCCGTGACACCCAGGGGCTTGCCAGGAGTTACTGCTGGGCATCCACCAGAGATCTGCCAGGGGTTGACGGGCGCAGTTGGCCGTGGTGACCGGAGGTTGGCTGGGGTCACTGGTGGAAGTCCACCACAGCGCCCCAGGGCCCGCTGGAAATTGTTGCCAGTGTCCACCCCCAGTTGGCTGGGGCACACAGGGCGCCATTCACCACAGCACCAGGGGTCCGCTGAGGGTCCCTGGCAGGGGCCGCCGGGGGCCTGCCAGGGGTCATCAGGCAGGGTCCACCACAGGCCCTGGGCCTGCCATGCCAGGGGGCCTGTGGAGGGTCTCACTGGGGGTGACTGCCATGCCCGGGGTCTCACTGGGGGTGACTCTATGGGTCAGCTGGCAGGGTCAGCTAAGGCGCCCGGGGATTAGGGGGTGGGGGGTCCACTGCTTCTCTCAGGGGCTCTCTGGGGCTCACTGGCAGCATTCCGCCATGGTCCCAGCTGGAATTGCTGAGGGGGTTTGGTGCTGTACCTGGGCGCCCGCCAAGGGTCGCCTGGTGTGGTTGGCCAAGGTGCCCGGGTATTTGCTGGTGGGGAACTGCTGAGACACCAGGTAGCCCTCTCGGGGTTGCCATCAGGGATCCGATACAGCATGCAGGGGCCTGCCAAGGGTCGGAGGCGGGGGACCTGGGTGGAACACCACCGGTGAATCCCAGAGAGCCCCCGAGAGATGCAGCGGACCCCCATAGTCTCGCCAGGGGGTAAACACCAGGGGTCCGCCAGGGGTCTGTCGAGGGTCGATGGGTGCAGTCGGCCATGGTGCCCGGGGACCTGTAGGGTATCACCAGCAGGGTTCAGCTGTGGCACCCAGGGGCTGGCCTGGGGTTTCCGGCAAGGGTCCATCACAGCACCTGGGATCTCAATGGGTTTTGCCTGGTGTGGCATGCCACAGCGCAGGATGCCCGCCTGGGTGACCACCAAGGGTCCGCCAGGGATCTGTTGGGCATCGATAAGCACAGTCCACCACGGTGCCTGGGGGCCTGATGGGTGTCCTGACTGGAGTCTTGCCGAGTGGAGACCACCGTGGGTCCACTGGGGATCCATCGGGGGTCGACAGGCGCAGTCCACCACAGTGAGTGGAGACCCATAGGGTATCGCTGGCGGGGGTTGACTGCGGCACCCAGGTGCCCGATGGCAGTTGCCTCTGGAGTTCCGCTGTGGCACCTGGGGGCCCACTGGAAGTGGACGGTGGAGATCCGCTATGGTGTCCAGGGGCCCACCCGGTGGTCTCCGGTGGGAGTCCTCTGCCATGCCTGGGGTCTCTCTGGGGGTGACCGCTGGGGGTCTGCCAGGGATCCATCAGGGTTTGCCAGGTGCAGTCCACTGAGAAATCCTGGGATCAGAGTGTGTCTGCTGCGGCACCCAAACCACTGAGGGTCCGCAGCAGCACCCAGGGACCTGTGGAGGGTCACTGTCGGGGGTCCACTATGGTGTCTGGGATCACAGGGGTTCACTGGGTGTGGTCTGCCACAGCATCCGGGGGCCCGCCTGGGGGTCTCCAGCGGGAGTCCGCCGCCACGCCAGGAGTCCCGGTGAGTTTCACTTGGTATGGTATGCAGCGGTGGCAGGGGCCCACCTGAGGTTGCCAGTGGGGGTCCACCTCGGTGCTCAGGGGCCAGCCAGGGATGGCCGTCAGGGATCCGCCATGGCGTCCCCTGGCTCGCCGGGGATATGCGTGGGTCCACTGCGTCACCCAAACTGCTGAGGGCACCCATGGGCTGGCCGGGGTCACCAGTGGAAATCCACCATGGCACCCGGGGGCCCGCCTGGGATTGGCATGGGTCTGGGGTAGCACTCAAACCGCCAAGAGTCTGCAGCGGCACCAGGGAGCCTTTGGAGGGTCACCATAGGGGGTCCGCTGGGAGCCTGCCAGCAGTCACCAGCAGGGTCTAGCGTGGCACCTGGGGCGCCTTCTCTGGCATAGATCCACTGCTGTGCACGGTAGCCCGCCGGGGGTTGCTGGCTGGGGTCCACTGCTTTGCCTGAGGTCCCACAGGCAATCACCTGGCAAGGTCCACCAGTGTGCCTGGGGTCCCACCCTCTCTCAGGCGGGTGTCCACCGCTGCACCCGAGGGACAACCCGGGGGTCGCCGGTGAGGTTCCAAGGCAGCGCTTGTGTGCCTGCTGGAGATTGCATGGGTCCACAGCAGCTCCCAAACCACTGAGGGTCCTCAACAGCGCCAGGGGGCCTGTGGAGGGTCGCCGTTGGGAGTCTGCTACGGCATCTAGGGGCCCTCCAGGGGTTGCTAGGAGGGGTCCATGGTGGGCCCACTGGGGGTCGCCAGCCGGGGTCTGCCACAGAACCTGGGGTCCCACAGGCATTCCTCTGGTGAGGTCCACTGGTGTGCCTGGGGACCTGCCCAGGGGTCTCTGGTGGGGGTCCGCCACTGCACCCAAGGGTTCGCCAGGGGTGGCCTGGTGGGGTTCACTGCAACACCCGGACACCTGCCTGGAATCGCTGTTGGGAGTCCACCATGGAACCCGGTGGCCGGCCAGGGAAAGGTGTGGGTCCGCTGTGGCACCAGGGGGCCTATGGAGGGTCACCAGCGGGGGTCCACCGTGGAACCTGGTGGCCCACCAGGGGAAAGGCTTGCATCCGCTGTGGTGCCGAGAATCCGCCACAGTGCCAGGGGTGTAGCTGAGGGTAGCCGTCAGGGATCCGCTACAGCGCCTGGGGTCTCACCAGGGGCTGCCCGCCAAGGGTACACCAGGGATCTGTCAGGTGCCGACGGGCATAGTCCGCTGCAGTGCGCAGGGACCCACAGGGCATCTCCAGTGCAGGTCGACCACAAAACCTGGGGGCCCAACGGCAGTTGTCTCTGGGGTTCTGCTGCGGCACCCAGGGACTGGCTGGTGGATGCTGGCGAGGTTCCACCACAGCATCTGGGGGCCCACCAGTGGTCTCCGGTGGGAGTCCTCTGCCATGCCTGGGGTCTTGCCAAGGGTGACCGCTGGGGATTTGCCAGGGATCCGTCGGGGGTTGCCGGGTGCAGTCTGCTGTGGAACTCAGTGAAACACCTGGGATTGACGTGCATCCGCTGCGGCACCCAAACCGCTGAGGGTCCACAGCAGCTCCAAGGGGCCTGTGGAGGGTTGCCATCGGGGGTCCACTACAGCATCCAGGAGCCCGCCAGAGGTACCTGGCAAGTGTCCACAACAGGCCTGCCAGGTTTCACCAGGCAGGGTCTGTGGCAATGCAAGGGGGCCTACCCGGGGAGCCTGCCGGGAGTCGCTAGATGGGTTCCGCCAGGCGGTGTCCACAGCGGCCTGCCGGGGTCACCAGCAAGGGTGCGCTGGGGCCTGCCGGGGGTCACTGGGCAGGGATCTGCCAAGGAGCCCAGGGGTTCCACCGTGTCTCTTGGGGGTTTTCCGGGGTTAACCGACAGCGTTCCGCCCAGGTCTCAGCTGGGGTCGCTTGGTGTGGTCCGCCACAGCACCCGGGGAATTGCTGGTGGGGAACTGTCAAGGTGCCTGGGGGCTGACAGGGAGTTGCTGGTGGGGCCCACTGGGGGCCCACCAGGGGCTGACAGGCTGGGTCGGCCACGGCACCCAGGGGACCTACCTGGGTCACCAGTGGCAGCGTTCCCAGTGTCACTGGGTGTGGTCCACTGGGGGTCGCTTGTTGCGGTCTGCCACAGTGTTGCGGGACCCGCCCAGGGGTCTCCAGCGGGAGTCTGCCACCATGCCAGGGGGCCCAGCAAGTTTCACTAGGTCGGGTACGCCGCGGCAGCGGGGGCCTGCCTGGGGTCACTAGCGGGTGTCTGCCTCGGCACTAAGGGACCGGCTAGGGATGGCTGTGGGGGTCTGCTGGGGCATCCAGAGGCCCGCCAGGGATTGGCATGGGACCGCTGCGGTGCCCAAACTGCCAAGGGTCTACTGCAGCGCCAAGGGGCCTATGGAGGGCCATAGGCTTGGGTCTGCTGTGACGCCTGGGGGCTCGCCAGGCAGTACCACCGGGGGTCCGCCGGGGATCCGCCAGGGGTTGATGGGTGTGGTCAGCCGCGGCATCTGGTAGCCAGCCAGGTCACAGCCAGGCATCACCACTGGGGATCTGCTGGGGCCTGCCAGGGGTCGCTGCGTGGGGATTTGCCATGGCACCCGGGGAATAGCGGGCGGGGTTCTGCTGTGTCTCTTGGGGGCTCTCTGGGGTTAACTGGCAGCATTCTGCCAGGGTCCTGGCTGGGGCCATCTGGTGTGGTCCACCAGAGTGCCCAGGGAATTGCCGGCGGAGAACTGCCGAAGTGTCTGGGGGCTGACAGGGGGTTGCCGGCAGGGCCCCCAGGGGGCTCGCCAGGGATCAACGGGCAGGGTTGGCCGTGGCGTCTGGGGGCCGCCTGGAGGTCTCCAGCAGGAGTCCACTGCCTTCCCAGGGGTCCCGGCAGGTTTCACTTGGAGGGGTACGCCGCAGCAGCAGTGACCCACCTGGGGTCACCAGCAGGGGTCCGCCCCTGCACTGAGGGGCCAGCCAGGGATGGCTGGCGGGAGTCTTCTGCGGTGCCCCATGGCCCACAAGGGATCCGTGTGGGTCCGCTGCGTCACCCAAACTGCCAATGGTCTGCAACAGTGCCAAGGGGCATGTAGAGGGTCACTGTCGGGGGTCCGCTACAGGGCCCGGAGTCTCGCTGGGGAGTGACCGGCAGGGGTCTGCCGGGGATCCATCGGGGGTTGATGGGTGTAGTCCGCCGCGGAACCCACTGTCTTGCCTGGGATTGGCATGGGTCCACTGCAGCGTCAAGGGGCCTATGGAGGGTTGCTGTCAGGGGTCTGCTA
>NW_023311366.1:0-5082 GCF_011077185.1 Oxyura jamaicensis | reverse complement strand
GCAAAGAATTTGATTTTTTTATGAGCTCCCTTGCCGGCTGCAGCATTATATTTTGCCCGTAATTCTGCGCGCGAAGATCCGAACGAAGACGACGGAGTCGTGAGTATTTGAAGTGTGTACCGTTCGGTTGGGTGGGATTCGGTTGCCTGTGTGTGTAAGAGTGTGACTGAGACGGAACCTAGTTCCAAAGCGAGTGTGGAGGTCTTCTAACCGCGGTTCCAATCTCCCGCGAGGGACTTGGCCGGTGAAGGACCGAAGTGATTCCTATAGGATTCGTGGGTGGGTGATAGGTCCTAAACACCCTGCAAGACACTCTTACCGGGTAGCCAAGGGCTGTAGGAATTGCCACAGTAAAATTCCTAGATGGGTCAGACAAAATTGAAGACCCGGAACCAGAGAAAAGGGAGCAAATTAAAAATGGTTCAGTACTATGTGATAAAATGGTCAAATCAGGATATCCAATAATTAATAAGGACCTAGAACCTGTGGAGTCAAGACCTTTGAGTCCATCACGGTCAGCTCAGGCTTGTGAGCTGTATGCTCTATGTAGAGCCCTGGAACTATTAAAGGGGAAAAGTGTGGCTATATTTACAGCATGTTGAACTGAATGAACTCCCTGTGTCTGAATCACTACCAGAAAGCAGTGTTGTACAACAAAAACTGGAAGTTTCTCCAAAGATGTTGCCACTAAATTAATAATATTAATTAATAAAATATAATTGATTAAAAAGTACTCATCTACTGCCATGAAATACTGTTACTATTAAACTTTATGTTCTGGTTTGGAGACAAAAAGGAATATAGTTAAGCCATGAGCATGTGATTTTCTGTTTCCTTAAGGTGGTGAGCTTTAATTCTATTCATGCTAAGTCTCAGTGAGACATACCAGCATCCTTGTGGACCCACTCATTTTAATGCTGTAAAATCGTGGGTCAGATGATTCAAAGCCTTAATGTAATGTACTCAAGTAGGGGAAAGGTGAATTGGTATCATTTATTTTAAAAAGTCATATGGTGGATTTGGATTTGTTTGTTTGTTTCTAAGTTTGTACTAATATAAAAATCACGAGCACGCTTGTTGAAAAGTGAAAGTTATTTTTCTGTAAGTGCATTTACTCTATTTTTGAACAAACAGAAGTATCAAATACTTGTTTACATATGAAGTTGGTGTTTTGAGCCTGCAAAATTTAATATTGGCTTTAAAACTCTGCTTTCATAAGTACCATTTATTATATCACTATATTTCTGATGTTTGCATAATCATAAAAGGACCTCAAAACTTGAATACACAGACTGAAATAAAAGCTGAGAGCCTTGAATATGTCAGTGTGCTATATAGTGGCCTTTGAGGACTGTCATGATAACCCTTTTACATTACATTACAAAGTTAATGTTTTAGTCCTAAACTTTCAGGACCTCTTAGTACAGAAGAAAGCTTTATACAATTACTGATGTAAATTTCTTGAAAAATATATATTTTTGTGTCCAGTTGTATTATTCAAGTGTTCCTTTGTATCAATTTATGTATGCTTCTGTTGTGGTTTAACCCGGCCGGCAGCTAAACACCACACAGCCGTTCGCTCATCCTCCCCCCTCTATGGGATAGGGGAGAGAAACGAGAAAAACTGAAGCCTGCGGGTTGAGATAGAGACAGTTTATTGGGACAGAAAATAATAATAATGATGTGTACAGAGCAGGTGGTGCATGGTGCACTTGCTTGCTATCCGCTGACCGATGCCCAGCCTGTCCCCAGGTGGCTGGCCCCCCCACCCCGGCTAGCCACCCCTATGCATTGTTTAGCATGACATCAGATGGTATGGAATACCCCTTTGGCCAGTTTGGGTCTGCTGTCCTGGGTCTGTCCCCTCCCAGCTCCTGCTGCACCCCCAGCCTGCCCGCTGGCAGGACAGAGTGAGGAGCTGAAAAGTCCTTGGCTTAGTGTAAGCACTGCTCTGCAGCAATTAAAACATCAGTGTGTTATCAACATTAGTCTCATTCTAAATTCAAAACATAGCACTCTACCAGCTACTGGGAGGAAAATTAATTCTATCCTAACTAAACCAGGACAGCTTCTAAAACAAAGAAGGAAGAGTAGGGGTGTGAAACCTAGGAAAAGATAGATAAAGTATGCTATGTTTTTTAATTTTTTTTAATCGATGGACGGAAGGTCCTTGCATCTGTCCGTGCAGGAGAAAAAGCGACAAACAGATCTAGAAGACAGATCTGGGAGAAACTCAGTTAAAGGAAGAGCACAAGTCATGGAAAAATAAAGAAATAAATAAAAATAAAAAATTACAGCACCAATTACTGGGAAGGGCCCTACACTCTAATAACTTGGGGGCCGAGGTTGTGCTTGTGTTTTAACAGAAGCCGGTCCTAGATGGATGTCAGCACCATGAGTCTGTCCGGCCGTCTCATCATCTGCCTTAACATGATCACAGCACCCTCCTCTGCGGTTTGGACTCCAGCTCAAACAAAAAACAACGTCTGGGAGTGTCCAGCTGGCATATGCAGGACCCACAAACAAGGACTCCAGGAGCTGGAGGGGCAGCCAAACCCCCCCCCTGCCTGGGCAGCACTCAGTACCTGCCTTTCCCAGGGATGTGGTTACAAAGTTTGTTAAAGATAGAATTAGTATGCCTGGTAGTTTTTCTCTGTGTTTTAGTTTGTGTTAATCGTGCTTTCTTAATTTGTGTTAATCATGCTTTTTTATGTTAAAGAAGGGGGAGATGTGGGAGTGTGGCCATGGGGGTCGACAAGCCCCATGGTTGGTGATATCATCAGGAATGTAAAGAGTTTGGAGAAGGGAACAAAGAGGGGTGATTCAGAAAATGCCTTGCTGTTTTGGGTTGCTTGTTCTCCGGAATGGTGGTAAAAATGTTATTAGAACACTTAATACCTAGATATGGGATAATCCAGTACATTGATTCTGATCAGGGCACACACTTTACTTCTAAAATAATAAAATTATTATGTCAATAATTAGGCTTTCAGTGGGAATACCACACTCCGTGGCACCCACAAAGCTCGGAGAAAGTAGAAAGAATGAATCAAACAATAAAACAACAATTGGCTAAGTTAATGATCGAGACACAAATGCCCTAGACGAAATGCTTACCATTGGCACTTTTAAATATTAGAACTAAACTACACACTGAGACTGGATTATCACCATGTGAAATGTTATATGGCATGCCTTATTCTCAAGGGATGCCCTTAGGGAACAATGTAGTTGAGGATCGTAGTATCCAGAAATATATAATTACCATTGGTAGAAGATTAAAAGAGCTAAGAGAAACTGGGATGATGGCTCAGACACCACCTTTAGGATTTGCAATTCACCAGTTAAAACCAGGAGATAGGGTTCTAATAAAAACATGGAAAGAAGAAAACTTATCTCCCCTCTGGGAAGGACCTTTTCTTGTTTTATTAAAAAGAAAACAGCCGATATTTATTAACTGTTATCTATTAGCTGTTATCTATTAACAAGGAAACAGCTGTGAGAACTGCTGAAAAAGGATGGACACGTGTCGTGAGTAAAAGGTCCAGTGGAAGAGTGGAAAGTAACATCAGAACCAGGAGAAACTAAACTAACAGATGGACTTGAAGAAGCTTTCATCAGAGTATAAGCTAAGTTGCTGTGGGAATTTTATTGTAATTACTCCTTTATTGTAATTACTCCAAATTTATTGTAATTACTTCTGTAAAATTAGTAAACAAAGAACTTCTTGAATAGATACCTATTAAGGGGAGAGATTTATCAGTAACAGGGATCAGTTAAGCATTATCCCCTGAAGGTACCGAGAAGGTACATCTGCAATGTACACCCCTTTAAGATTAGGGAAGAGGGCAAGACCGGATAGGGAACTGGTGCTGCGGCTGGGAAGGTCTGCCAAGGGCTGCAACCCCTTCGGGCTGTGACCGCCGAGCACTATGGCTCTTACCGGACCTCTTCTAGTCCTACTTGGGGTGAGTTTCTTGGCCCAAGCTATGGCCAACAACTGCAGTCAACTAGAAAAGGATGCTTGAGCTCCCAGACATTGGTGTATCATACTGTCTATGACTGTAAAGGCCAGAAAAGAGGAAGCTGCATTTTTAACCTAACTCAGTATGCTCTATGCAGAGAAATTAATTGGAACAAGTGAAATTGTAACCACCCTGAATACCTCAGTGTCAATAACCTTTGATGCCTGTGATATTATAGATGAAGACCCATATACTGATTGTGGAAGCCTGAGCTGGAAGAGATATAGTAACCAGCCCAAGTACATTTGTCCTAGAAAGGGTAAAACAGTGACTTCTACGTGTTACACTGATTGGATAAGAGATTATCCATGGGACCGGAGTTATCATTACTGCGGACCCTCAAATTGGGGTTGTGCTTGTTGGAGTACGGATCCTGGGGCTATAGGACCCCAATAGATATGCTTAATAGAATATTTAGGTTGCAAGCTGTAGTAGAAATAGTTGTGAATAAAACTGGAGATGCACTCGGACTAATTGCAAAACAAAATACCAAGATGGGAACTGCTTTGTATCAAAATTGCTTAGCTTTAGATTATTTGCTAGCACAAGAAGGAGGAGTCTGTGGAAAATTTAACCTTAAGTAACTGCTGTTTAGATATTGATGATGAAGGAAAAGCTGTGAATGAACTTGTAAAAAGAAATGAAGAAAATTGCACATGTCCCAGTTCAAATTTGGAATGAAATCAATTTAAGAAAATTATGGAGGGACTTTATGGGTAGTGGTTGGCTTACTAGAATCAGGATAGTTTTATTGGGAATATGTGGAGGGTTGTTTAATAATTCAATAATTCCATGTTTAATACCCTGTTTTACCTGACTAATACACTCGGTTATACAAGGAATGCAAATATCTGTGGTACGTGTTGACCCAGAACCAGGGCAAGGGAAAACCCATTCCCTGATGATAATAAAAACAAAAGAGGATCCAAAATTGGTACCAATTTGGCAAGTATTGACTCGATTGAATAATAATAATAATAATAAAAACACGAATCAATACCATGAAAAAAAAGAAATGGGGGATTGTGAAATGTGTTTATTTGATTCGTGTCAGTAT
>NW_023311365.1:0-3759 GCF_011077185.1 Oxyura jamaicensis | reverse complement strand
GTTACAGTTCAACCTTTGTTTTGTCATCTTGCTTTCACAAAGGCGAGCTAAATAGCTGAAAATGATCCCAGTTGCTGTCATGTATGGTGTTTTGGATGATTCTGTTATTGACTACTAAAATGCATGCTCTGCCTGATGTTCCTGATGTGAGGGATCTGTGGTAGCTCACTCTCGTAACATGATGAGTTGAACCCCAAGGACTCAGTACCCATACAAACAGAGACGGAACCTACGGGACTGATTCTTGGGAGAGCTGATGACTACGCAAGAGACTTCTGGGGGAAATGAAATGAAGATGGATTTGTGCCCCTAACAAAAGCACACTGCCAGCAACCGTTGGTGCACAAGTAAGGTGGAGCTAAACCCCTTGCAGCCAGCGTGTGTGTGCAGCGCTGAATAAACATACCTGATTTATAAGCGTGCCAATACGCAGATTGCAGTGATAAATCAAGGTGTGGAATGAATGGCAACATAACTTTTTGGCTTCAGATTCAAAATGTCATTTATTTGGCCATTTGGTTTATGGTAGCACTCCCCTCCCCTCCCATCCCCTCCCCTTCCCATTCTCTCCCCCCCCTCCCCACCACTCCCCACCCCTACGCTCCCTTATACGCCCCTCCCCTACAGTCCCCAACCCTACACTCCCCTCCCCTTTCATCCCCTACACCCCCCTATACTATCCTACGCTCCTCTACACTACCTACGCTCCCCTCCCATATACTCCCCTACGCTCCCCTTCCATACACTCCACTCTCCTACACTGCCCACCCCTACACTCCCCTACACTATCCTACACTGCCCTACACTCCCCTACGCTCCCCTCCCCTATGCTACTCTACGCTACCCTCATCTACAAGCCCCTGCCCTCCCATCCCTCCCCTGCCCTCCAATCCCTCCCCTGCCCTGCCCTGCCCTGCCCTGCCCTGCCCTGCCCTGCCCTCCCCTCCCCTCCCTCCCCCTCCTCCTCCCCTCCCCTCCTCCTCCCCTCCCCTCCCCCTCCCCTCCCCTTCCCTCCCCTCCCCTTCCCTCCCCTCCTCTCCCTCCCCTCCCTTCCCCTCCCCTCCCCTCCTGTCATCTTCTCTCCTCCTCTCTTCTGCTCCTCTCTTCTCCTTTCTTTCACAGATTTCAGTGCAGAAGAGGGAGAAGCGTCACTTCCAATCGCTTCAGTCATTCTCGGAGCTTCTATCCCTGGCTGATTCCTGGGAATCCATCAGCAGGCATCTGAAGCGTTGCAGCTGCTGTGTTCCTAGCCCAGCCACAGTCTCCAGCTGGGAATCGCTGTCGTCTTTCTGTGTCTCAGGCAGGTGACTTTCAATCCCGCCCTGGCTTGGACAGGTCCTCTTGCTCTGTCCCCAGCTCCATTGCAGTTTGACTTAAAAGCAGCAGCCCGGTTCTGAAGCAGTTGCACTCCTTCCATGTTCAATGCTTGAGCTTGGCTAGCCAAGTGGTTTCTGTCAAGAGAAGCCAAGCAAGAGATTTCGCTTAGAAACCACTCACTGAGCAGTTCCTTTCCACATGGGCAATGAAGAGTCCCCCTTTCCTAATGGAGCCTCCAGGGGAAGAGAGAATGACAGCTCATTGCGAGAGGTTTGGAATATCTCTTGGGGATGCTTAGTGCAGAGGAGCAGAGTCAATCTGTGCAAAGTCCACCAGGGAATCCCTGGGAATTCCTTCCTAACAGAAGCACGTCCTTCCTATGCCTGCTATGGCTTCAGCTGCTTTCAGTGTTCTTCTTCACCTAAGACCTAAAGGAAGTGAAGGGTTCTAAATGAAGATGGCAAGATTGAGAACTAGATCGATCCCTGATGCAAAGTGCGTTGAGAACATTGGACATGAGCCCTAGAAAGCATTAAAGTCCTGTTCTCGGAAGCAAATGCCTTATTCTCTTGCTATCTAAGGAGGTAAATCGATCCAATGTTGGAACATGAAGGATTGGTTAGAAAAGTCAACATGAGAAACAAGTGACGGAGAAGAACAAGGAAGCAAGTGCAGTGCCTAGGGGGTAAGGCAAAGAACTCCTGGCAGGGTCAGGCAAAGTCTCCTGTGCTCTGCAATCTTGTTCCAAAAGAAGTCTGATGTGAATTTTTCCTGTTTGGTTTGTTGAGTGCTCTATTTGCAAGGGAGTGAATCTCTCAGGATGAGATATTGAATTGAGAAATGGAAATCCAATTGGTTTCTCTTTCCTTTTGAGTTTGCTCCTCTTTATAGGACTTCAGAATAGAAGAAGTATCTCTATATGGAAGAGTAAAAGTGGGTAATTGTATGCACAATTCTTTTCTAAATACAGGAACAATAGCAAGGACGAGATGAAAATTATTTGGACCCTATGATAGTGTCCAGGTGTGTCCCATACCTTAGTAACAGGCAGAGGATTCATGTTAGTGAACAAAGGATAGCTTGAAATAAGGAAATAATGAAACATAGATGCAGAGAGATAGATAGATAGACAGACACAGAGAGAGACAGACACAGAGAGACAGAGAGACAGAAAGCTAAGCAACTGATCTGCAGGTTATCTTCTTGCTCTCTTTTGTCAAAGTGAAAGTCAATACAGAGTGAGTGTGTGTTCCAAACATTCCCCTCAGTCCAGCACAGATACACACGAGAGGTCAGCCTGCAGGTTCCGCAGGCAAAGAAAATGCTCTGCTTGATGTGAAGAACCAAGCCATCAGTTGCTGTCAGAGCAAAGAGGCTCCAAGTGTGTCATGTCCATGCTAGAGCATCTCTACCACCATCTGTACTGCATCTCTCTGCATCTCTACTGGAGCATCTCTACTTAGCCAGTCTGGGTGATGTGATGAGCATTGGGAAGACCCAGAGGGGGGTCTCTTTGTCATTTCTGCTGTTCCAGCCAGGGAAAATTCGTCTAACTTTAGCCAGAGTGGATGAAAAGCACTAAGTGTACTTCCTATCTTCCCAGCTTCTAAGCAAGTGGAGATGAGGCTGTGGAATAACCTAATCAGCTGTTGATCTAGAAGCAGCCTAAAGGCTGCCTTTACCCAGGGCCTTGCAGGCTTCATTTCTATCCTATTCCTTGCCTTCAAGTGCATGATCATTATTTTCCTGACTTTCTAGCGCTCCAGAAATGCACCTGATTCTGTCCCAAAGCTTCGGGGTGGGAATTGGAAATATTGATAAGCATTCTCTATTTCCTTCCTCATCTCCATTCTCTTTTGGCCTGGGAAGCTTGGAAGATCAGAGATGAAGATCAGCTGTGCTCTGGAGTTTTGGATACCGCAGAGGAAAAGAAGACTCCTCCTTAGAACTCTTCTCAACCTCCCTTACGATCATCAAGGAAAAGAATACCAAAAGAATAGCGCTTTCTGGTGGTAAGCAGAAATTTGAGCATGGGTCTCCTGTAACTGAAGCGAGCTTTAGCAGGTTCCAAACAAGGTTAAGGAGCACACCCCTCATCATTGCCATAAAACTGTGTTTTCAACCAAGGGGTTTAAACATGTAGATTTTCCTACAAGTGTAGTATAAAAGGAAAGAAAGAAAGAAAAACTTACCAGGACATCCAGTTTTCCTCTAGCTTGCTTTGCTTCCTTCCGAATCTGAGTCTTGGGTCACAGTCAGGGAGCAGCATCGTACAGAAATGCCAGAGCCTCCCCAGACTTGTTCTATCTTCATTACCAAGGGCTTTGATCCTGCCGCCTCCTCAGCAACATTGGCAGTTGACTAGGAAAGCTGGTGTCCAGCAGGTCACATTAGCAATAG
This sequence comes from Oxyura jamaicensis, assembly GCF_011077185.1. Lineage (NCBI taxonomy): Eukaryota > Metazoa > Chordata > Aves > Anseriformes > Anatidae > Oxyura > Oxyura jamaicensis. The sequence continues at coordinate 42 of NW_023311365.1, read as the reverse complement.
GAAATCCCTCTTGCCACAACTTGACACTCCCACCAGAGTTGG
>NW_023311364.1:0-4935 GCF_011077185.1 Oxyura jamaicensis | reverse complement strand
ACAAATTGCTGGATCGTTCCTTTGCATGATACAAGAACTATGTACACCAATCACTCTGTTTTTCTTAAATAGGAGCTTATATTTCATCATGCGGCCCTAGCATTGTTCCATACTGACACGAATCAAATAAACACATTTCACAATCCCCCATTTCTTTTTTTTTCATGGTATTGATTCGTGTTTTATTATTATTATTATTATTATTATTATTATTCAATTGAGTCAATACTTGCCAAATTGGTACCAATTTTGGATCCTCTTTTGTTTTTATTATCATCAGGGAATGGGTTTTCCCTTACCCTGGTTCTGGGTCAACAGGTACCACAGATATTTGCATTCCTTGTATAACCGAGTGTATTAGTCTGGTAAAACAAGGTATTAAACATGAAATTACTGAATTATTAAACAACCCTCCACATATTCCCAATACAACTATCCTGATTCTAGTAAGCCAACCACCACCCATAAAGTCCCTCCATAATTCTCTTAAATTGATTTCATTCCAAGTTTGAACTGGGACATGTGCAATTTTCTTCATTTCATTTTACAAGTTCATTCACAGCTTTTACTTCATCATCAATATCTAAACAGCAGTTACTTAAGGTTAAATTTTCCACAGACTCCTCCTTCTTGTGCTAGCAAATAATCTAAAGCTAAGCAATTTTGATACAAAGCAGTTCCCATCTTGGTATTTTGTTTTGCAATTAATCCGAGTGCATCTCCAGTTTTATTCACAACTATTTCTACTACAGCTTGCAACCTAATTATTCTATTAAGCATATCTATTGGGGTCCTATAGCCCCAGGATCCCTACTCCAACAAGCACAACCCCAATTTGAGGGTCCGCAGTAATGATAACTCCGGTCCCACGGATAATCTCTTATCCAATCAGTGTAACACGTAGAAGTCACTGTTTCACCCTTTCTAGGACAAATGTACTTGCGCTGGTTACTATATCTCTTCCAGCTCAGGCTTCCGCAATCAGTATATGGGTCTTCATCTATAATATCACAGGCATCAAAGGTTATTGACACTGAGGTATTCAGGGTGGTTACAATTTCACTTGTTCCAATTCATTTCTCTGCATAGAGCATACTGAGTTAGGTTAAAAATGCAGCTTCCTCTTTTCTGGCCTTTACAGTCATAGACAGTATGATAGACCACTGTCTGGGAGCTCAAGCATCCTTTTCTAGTAGTTGACTGCAGTTGTTGGCCGTAGCTTGGGCCAAGAAACTGACCCCAGGTAGGACTAGAAGAGGTCCGGTAAGGGCCATAGTGCTCGGCGGTCACAGCCCAAAGGGGCTGCAGCCCTTGGCAGACCTTCCTAGCCACAGCATCAGTTCCCTATCCGGTCTTGCCCTCTTCCCTAATCTTAAAGGGGTGTACATTGCAGATGTACCTTCTCGGTACCTTCAGGGGATAACGCTTAACTGATCCCTGTTATTGATAAATCTCTTCCCTTAGTAGGTATCTATTCAAGAGGTTCTTTGTTTACTAATTTTACAGGAGTAATTACAATAAATTTGGAGTAATTACAATAAAGGAGTAATTACAATAAAATTCCCACAGCAACTTAGCTTATACTGTTTGATGAAGGCTTCTTCAAGTCCATCTGATAGTTTAGTTTCTCCTGGTTCCAATGTTACTTTCCACTCTTCCACTGGACCTTTTACTCACAACACATGTCCATCCTTTTTCAGCAGTTCTCACAGCTGTTTCCTTGTTAATAGATAACAGCTAATAGATAGCAGTTAATAAATATCGGTTGTTTTCTTTTTAATAAAACAAGAAAAGGTCCTTCCCAGAGGGGAGATAAGTTTTCTTCTTTCCATGTTTTTATTAGAACCCTATCTCCTGGTTTTAACTGGTGAATTGCAAATCCTAAAGGTGGTGTCTGAGCCATCATCCCAGTTGCTCTTAGCTCTTTTAATCTTCTACCAATGGTAATTATATATTTCTGGATACTGCGATCCTCAACTACATTGTTCCCTAGGGGCATCCCTTGAGAATAAGGCATGCCATATAACATTTCACATGGTGATAATCCAGTCTCAGTGTGTAGCTTAGTTCTAATATTTAAAAGTGCCAATAGTAAGCATTTCGTCCAGGGCATTTGTCTCGATCATTAACTTAGCCAATTGTTGTTTTATTGTTTGATTCATTCTTTCTACTTTATCCGAGCTTTGTGGGTGCCACGGAGTGTGGTATTCCCACTGAAAGCCTAATTATTGACATAATAATTTTATTATTTTAGAAGTAAAGTGTGTGCCCTGATCAGAATCAATGTACTGGATTATCCCATATCTAGGTACTAAGTGTTCTAATAACATTTTTACCACCGTTCCAGAGAACAAGCAACCCAAAACAGCAAGGCATTTCCTGAATCACCCCTCTCTGTTCCCTCCTCCAAACTCTTTACATTCCTGATGTTATCACCAGCCATGGGGCTTGTCGACCCCCATGGCCACACTCCCACATCTCCCCCTTCTTTAACATAAAAAGGCACGATTAACACAAGTTAAGAAAGCACGATTAACACAAACTAAAACACAGAGAAAAACTACCAGGCATACTAATTCTATCTTTAACAAACTTTGTAACCACATCCCTGGGAAAGGCAGGTACTGAGTGCTGCCCAGGCAGGGGGGGGCTCTGGCTGCCCCTCCAGCTCCTGGAGTCCTTGTTTGTAGGTCCTGCATATGCCAGCTGGACACTCCCAGACGCTGTTTTTTGTTTGAGCTGGAGTCCAAACCGCAGAGGAGGGTGCTGTGATCGTGTTAAGGCAGATGATGAGACGGCTGGACAGACTCGTGGTGCTGACATCCATCTAGGACCGGCTTCTGTTAAAACACAAGCACAACCTCGGCCCCCAAGTTATTAGAGTGTAGGGCCCTTCCCAGTAATTGGTGCTGTAATTTTTTATTATTTATTTATTTATTTTTCCATGACTTGTGCTCTTTCTTTAACTGAGTTTCTCCCAGATCTGTCTTCTAGATCTGTTTGTTGCTTTTTCTCCTGCACGGACAGATGCAAGGACCTTCCGTCCATCGATTAAAAAAAATTAAAAAACATAGCATACTTTATCTATCTTTTCCTAGGGTTCACACCCCGTCTCTCCCTTCTTTGTTTTAGAAGCTGTCCTGGTTTAGTTAGGATAGAATTAATTTTCCTCCCAGTAGCTGGTAGAGTGCTATGTTTTGGATTTAGAATGAGACTAATGTTGATAACACACTGATGTTTTAATTGCTGCAGAGCAGTGCTTACACTAAGCCAAGGACTTTTCAGCTCCTCACTCTGTCCTGCCAGTGGGCAGGCTGAGGGTGCAGCAGGAGCTGGGAGGGGACAGACCCAGGACAGCAGACCCAAACTGGCCAAAGGGGTATTCCATACCATCTGATGTCATGCTAAACAATGCATAGGGGTGGCTAGCCGGGGTGGGGGGGCCAGCCACCTGGGGACAGGCTGGGCATCGGTCAGAGGATAGCAAGCAAGTGCACCGTGCACCACCCGCTCTGTACACATCATTATTATTATTTTATTGTCCCAATAAACTGTCTCTATCTCAACCCACAGGCTTCAGTTTTTCTCGTTTCTCTCCCCTATCCCATATTGGGGGGAGGATGAGCGAACGGCTCTGTGGTGTTTAGCTGCCGGCGGGGTTAAACCACAACAGAAGCATACATAAATTGATACAAAGGAACACTTAAATATTACAACTGGACAAAAAAATATACATTTTTAGAGAAATTCACATCAGTAATTGTATAAAGCTTTCTTCTGTACTAAGGGGTCCTGAAAGTTTAGGACTAAAACATTAACTTTGTAATGTAATGTAAAAGGGCTATCATGACAGTTCTCAAAGGCCACTATATAGCACACTGACATATTCAAGGCTCTCCGCTTTTATTTCAGTCTGTGTATTCAAGTTTTGAGGTCCTTCTATGATTATGCAAACATCAGAAATATAGTGATATAATAAATGGTACTTATGAAAGCAGAGTTTTAAAGCCAATATTATATTTTGCAGGCTCAAAACACCAACTTAATATTTAAACAAGTATTTGATACTTCTGTTTGTTCAAAAAATAGAAAGAGTAAATGCACTTACATAAGAATAACTTTTACTTTTCAACAAGCGTGCTCATGTGATTTTTATATTAGTACAAACTTAGAAACAAACAAACAAATCCACCATATGACTTTTTAAAAAATAAATGATACCGATTCACCTTTCCCCTACTTGAGTACATTACATTAAGGCTTTGAATCATCTGACCCACGATTTTACAGCATTAAAATGAGTGGGTCCACAAGGATGCTGGTATGTCTCACTGAGACTTAGCATGAATAGAATTAAAGCTCACCACCTTAAGGAAACAGAAAATCACATGCTCATGCCTTAACTATATTCCTTTTTGTCTCCAAACCAGAACATTAAGTTTATTAGTAACAGTATTTCATGGCAGTAGATGAGTACTTTTTAATCAATTATATTTTATTAATTAATATTATTAATTTAGTGGCAACATCTTTGGAGAAACTTCCAGTTTTTGTTGTACAACACTGCTTTCTGGTGGTGATTCAGGCATGGGGAGTTCATTCAGTTCAACGTGCTGTAAATATAGCCCCACTTTTCCCCTTTAATAGTTCCAGGGCCTGACATAGAGCATACAGCTCACAAGCCTGAGCTGACCGTGATGGACTCAAAGGTCCTGACTCCACAGGTTCTAGGTCCTTATTAATTATTGGATATCCTGATTTGACCATTTTATCACATAGTACTGAACCATTTTTAATTTGCTCCCTTTTCTCTGGTCCCGGGTCTTCAATTTTGTCTGACCCATCTAGGAATTTTACTATGGCAATTCCTACAGCCCTTGGTTACCCAGTAAGAGTGTCTTGCAGGGGGTTTAGGACCTATCACCCACCCACGAA
>NW_023311363.1:0-4342 GCF_011077185.1 Oxyura jamaicensis | reverse complement strand
GGAAGTTCTGGTGTTCTTCTGTGGTTTGTGTATGGGCATGCATTATGGTTTACGGTTTTGTTTAGGTCTGCCAAGACATCGAGGGTTAAAGGGAGCATTTTACTGCTAGGGTTAAGAGGAGGGATTAGGGTGAGCAAGTGAGTAAAGGAAGGGAAAGAGGCTATGGGCTGAATTTTGCTTGAAGTGCTCTTTTGAGTTCAAGCATTAGAGTAATGGATTCCTGTCAGAGTGTTGGAGTAGCATTTAGGTTTAGGGATTCAAATTAGTGGTTAAAATAAGGTAAGGGCAATATATGTCTGTTTAAAGTCACTGTTACTACAGCAGTGACCCCTCTTACCTCTACAAAATCCTTAATTTCTGCTGGCCATGCTCCTCTTCCCACCCCAAAATCTCACCCCTCTCTTGGCCAGGCTGCTCCTGACCTCCCCATAACGTATTGGGATCAGCTCTCTGATGACATTCACGAATGATCGCAGTGTATCTCTCTCACCCCTGTTGGCGACTCCATTCCTGAGAAGGAAGTGGCGTTGTAGTCAGGAGGGAAAAGGACACCAAGGTCTTCTGTAAGCCCTTTGACATGGTCCTATATGACTTCCTGGTCTCCAAATTGGAGGGATACGCATTTGATGGGAGGACCGTTGAGTGGATAAGGAGTTGGCTTGAAGGTCAGAGCGAATGAGTGGTGGTCAACGGCTCTATGTCCAAGTGGAGCTTGGTGATGAGTGGTGTCCCTCAGGCGGTCTATCTTGAGACCGGTACTGCTTCATATCTTTCTCAGTGACAAGGACAGTAGGGTAGAGTGCACCCCCAGCAAGTTAACAGATGACACCAAGCTGAGTGGTGTAGTGGATGCAACAGAGGAAGGGATGCCATGCAAAGGGTCCTGGGGAATCTTGAAATTTGGGCCCATGTGAACCTAAGGAGGTTCAACAAGTCCAAGTGCAAGGTGCTGCACCTGGGTCGGGGAAATCCCAGACAGTAGGATAGGCTGGGAGAAGAACTCCTTGAGAGCAGCCCTGCAGAGAAGGACTTGGGGCTTCTGCTGGATGAAAAGCTTGACGTGAGCCAGCCATGTGCGCTTGTAGCCCAGAAGGCCAACTGCATTCTGGGCTGCATCAACAGAAGAGTGGCCAGCAGGTGGAGGCAGGTGATTGTCCCCCTGTGCTCTGCCCCTGTGAGGCCTCCCCTGGAGTACTGTGTCCAGGTTTGGGGCCACCAGCACAAGAAAGATGTGGAGCTCTTACAGCAAATCCATAGGAGGACTACAAAGATGATGAGAGGGCTGGAGCACCTCTCCTGTGAAGACAGGCTGAAAGAGTTAGGTGTGTTCAGCCTGGAGAAGAGAAGGCTCCAGGGAGACCTCCTTGCAGCTTTTCAATACTTCAAGGGGTCTTTTTTAAAAAAAAGGAGAAGGACTCTTTACTTGGGTAGATAATGACAGGAAGATGTCGGAATGGTCTTGAACTAAACGAGGGGAGATTTCTACTAGACATTAGGAGAAAAATCTTCACGGTAAGGGTAGTGAGGTACTGGAACAGGTTGCCCAGAGAAGTTGTTGATGCCCCATCCCTGGACGTGTTCAAGGCCAGGCTGCATGGGGCCTTGGCCAACCTGATCTAGTGGGTGGAATCTGGGGGGAGTTCAGTTAGACGATCTTTAAGGTCCCTTCCAACCCAAGCCATTCTACGATTCTATGATACTAGGATGAAAATTAACTCAATCCTAACCAAAACCAGAACACAAATAGACTAAGGGCAAGGAATCTCTTTGTGTATATCAAAAGAGAGGAGAAGTGGTGATAGTTATTTAGAAAGTGTCAGACCTAAGTATGACATAGGAACAGTGGTATGGAATAAGCGGTGGATATAGTCCGAGTTTTAGCTGGGATAGATTTAAGTTTCCTTCCTAGTAGCTGGTATGGTGCTGTGTTTTGGGTTTACAGAATCAGCGAATCACAGTGTGGTTCGGGTAGGAAAGGGCCTTAAAGATCATAAAATTCCAACCCCTCTGCCATGGGCAGAGACACATTCCACTAGACCGGGTTGCCAAAATCCCCATCCAAGCTGGCCTTCAAAGCTTGCAATGAGGGGGGGATCCACAACATCTCTGGGCAGTCTGTTCCAGAGCCTCACCACCCTCTGAGTAAAGAACTTCTTTCTAATATCTAATCTAAACCTACCCTCTTTCCACTTGCCCTGGTTTCAGCTAGGATAGAGTTAATTCTCCTCCCAGTAGCTGGTAGGGGGCTGTGTTTTGTTTTGGGATGAGAGGAGTGCTGATAACATGCTGATGTTTTACTTGTTGCAGAGCAGTGCTTACACCAAGACAAGGACTTTTCAGCTCCTCGCTCTGTCCTGCCAGCGGGCAGGCTGGGGATGCAGCAGGAGCTGGGAGGGGACAGACCCAGGAGAACTGGCCAAAGGGGTATTCCATTCCATCTAATGTCATGCTAAACAATACATAGGGGTGGCTAGAGGGGGCCAGGGGGCTGGCTTCTCAGGGATAGGCTGGGCATGGGTCAACGGGTGGTGAGCAATTGCATTGTGCATCACTTGTTTTTACATATTATTATGATTATCATTTCCTATTTTAATAAACTGTCTTTATCTCAACTCACAGGCTTCACTTTCCCATTTCTCTCCCCCATCCCAGAGAGGGAGGGGGGAGGGTGATCGAACGGCTGTGTGGTGTTTAGCTGCCAGCCGGGTTAAACCACAACACATTTTTGGCATCCAACGTGGGGCCCGAAGGGTTGAGATAATGTCAGATCTGACCAGAGTGTGTTAAACTAAAATTGCTATAAGTATTAGAGCTGCTTAATTGTTGCTAGTCACAGTGGTGACTGCTTTAATCTCAAGTCTGCTGTGCCTGTTTTCCAAATTGAGTTTTATAGCACGTTACTTTCTGTACGTGCTCGCTGTTGTGCTGTTTCTCCTTTCTGGGCCCTGGTTTAAGCCTGTTACGTTACTGTGCGGTGTAACAATGGCTTATGATATGATTAAATTGCTGGTCATGGCACTAACCTGGTATTTGTACTCAGCACTGTCGTCGACTCTGTACTTTGGGAACCATATCTTGGAACCTATTAACAGTTGCACCTATTGCCTTTTTTTGTCAGGGAGCCAATCTGGGGAGGGGACAGGGGAAGATATTTTTTCCTAATGTTCACTCTCCCTTTCTCCTTCACCAGCCTCTTCTCCTCCGAGCTAGTTGCGATAGATCTCCAAGATGCTGAATATCCTTGGGATGTTCAGACCAGCATGGTGTTATTGATGCATCTCCTGAATGCGCTTCAGGTTTTGTTTAAGGTTAAACAACTACCTAGGAATGTCATCCAGAGATGTGTCCTGAGGAGGGATAGTTGTGAGTGGCAGGGAGTGTGGGAGGATAGGAGCAGGTTTCTAGAGCAGTGGGCACCTCCAGGGCTTTGGAAACTCACCCCTGAACAACTGCAAAATGCTCAAAAGCTGTTGGAATGCTTGAAAACAGTGGGTGGGGTGGGGTGTTTGAAGCAGACTGAAGGCATCACCGACTGCTCCTCCCTGAACAAGGGAGAGCCTGATTTTGGAAGTGTGATTTGTGCTGTCAGAGCGTGGTTGTCAAACATGATGTTGTGCTTTAACCCGTCAGGCACTTCAGCACCACACAGCTGTTAGCTCAGTGCCCCTGCAACTCCATGCCTGTAACGCTCATGGGTTGAGAGAAATACAGTTTTAAAGGATAGGAAAGGGAAAGGTCAATAATAATAACAACAACAATAACAACAGGACTAATTAGATGTACAAAGCAAGCGATGCATTATGGAATTTCTCACACCCAATGACTGATGCCCAGCCTGTTCCCAAGCAGCTGTCCCCCCGACCCTGGCCAGCCTGCACTGGGATCCAGTGTTCCAGTCCCTTGACATATGTTTTAGGGTAGAACTAGCTTTCAGAAGGATTTGGACTGTTTCCTTCCCTTTCTCAAATACTTCTTCTGCTCTGTTGCCCCACATCATGATACTGCAGGTGTTCAGGAGCTTCCCCCATCCCACGGTGGTCTGCGTCAGTCCATGGTAAATGGCAGGGCTGTGTTTCCAGCCCTGGGGCAGGCAGTTCCAGGTGGACTCGACATTCCTGCAACTGTGGCCTGCACGCTGCTGCCAAAGGGATGGAGCAAAATGCATGAGGGATCTCAGTTGTGGCAGAGATCTTGGCTGCCTTTGACTCCAGTTCATATGGAAGTTGTAGACTGCCTGGCACAGCTGCCCTCAGAAGTGGCATGAGGTCATTCAGGACATGATAGTCTACCGTTAGCCTCCACTTCCCTTTAGACACTGACTACTTGGATCTATGAAAGATTG
>NW_023311362.1:0-8225 GCF_011077185.1 Oxyura jamaicensis | reverse complement strand
GGGAGCAGCCCGGGGCCGCGCCGCGGGGCCCCCCCACCGCCTGCGTCTCCCCCCAGGGGAGGCTACATCCTGCGGCCCGACGTGGTGGAGTTCTGGCAGGGCCAAACCAACCGCCTGCACGACCGCATCGTCTTCCGGCGCCTGCGGGACGGCGCGGACCCCCCCGGCCCCATGACGCGGCGCGGCGAGGGCGAGTGGGTGTTCGAGCGCCTCGCCCCCTGAGGCTGCGCCCGCGCCCGGCCGCTCGCCCCATCGGTGGCGTTACCTGTGCCAAGGCTGCCGCGTGTCCCCCCCCGTGTCCCCCCCGCGTCCCCCCCATGTCCCTGCCGTGCCACGGGAGCGGTGACCTCGCTCTCCCCTGCTGGAGAAACTCGTGGTGGGCTTCGGGGTGCCCGGGAGCCCGGCCCCAGGGCCCTGCAATCCCCTCGTGTCTGCTGCAGGCAGGGGCTGCTCGGTCCCACAAAGCCCCTGCTTCCCCCCACCAGCATGTGGGGAGCAATTGCTCCTGGGGCTGAGGTGGCTAATTAATCATGCTAATGGCTTAATTAATCATGGTAATGACTGTGGGATACTGGGAAAGAGCCCTGTGAATCCCCCGCCCTCGTCCTGTGCTGCTGGGACCAGTTGAGCCTCGTGTTTTGGCTGGAGCCGCGCCGTTGGCTCGGTCCGTGCAATAATTTATAGTTGTGGCTCTGTCCCCGTGGGTGTTCGTGCCCGGCTGCGTGTTGTCTCCTGTGTGCCTCCTCGGCGGGGTGCTGGGACCCCGACCTGCGTCCTGCCTGCTGCTGTGCTGCTTCCTCCCTGCTCGGGAGCAATAAATGCCGATCGCGCGGAGCCGAGCGTGGCTGCGGGTTGATCTTTGCCCAGCGGAGCTTGGCTGTGCTCCCCGGCAGAGGGTGCTGCCGCCTCGTCCGGCACCGCTCCTGCTCTTGGGCCGCGTCCCAGTGAAACCAGGCACCGAACACCTTCGCCCTCTCCAGCTCCGGGTGTTTGTGTGCCCAGGTGCTGCTCTCGGGGCAGGATTGTTCCCTGCGGAGGAGCAACGTGGGGACGCGTGGCCTTGGCAGGGGGGTCCCCGGGGCCTTCTGCGGGGGTCCCACTGCCGGGGATCCCCTGCAGAGGAGCGGAGCCCCGCTGGTTGCCCGGGGCTGTGGGGCTGCGTGCGAGCCTGCCAGCCCCTTGGGGGAGAGCCCCCGATGGGACGTGGCAGCTCCCCGGCCGTGCCCAGCCCGGGGCTGCCCCACGTCCCCGCAGGGCTCAGGTGTGCTGGCATCACCCTGGGCCCTGCGCCAGGGCCGGGAATCCACTGGGGCTGTGCCCAGCCGGGTGGCACAGCCCGGGGATGGGATGGGATGGGATGGGATGGGATGGGTGGCTGCTGCGTGTCCTGGGTGCCTGTCCCAGGTGCCACCCCTACCCCGTGAGCCTCCTCTGCCCCGGTGCCTCCTTCACCCGACTCCCTCGGTCACCGTGGTGCTGCCGTGGTGCCCGACAGCCTGGGGTGGGGCAGGAGGGGACGTGGGGCTGGCAGCACCTTGAGGAGGTGGGGAGGCGGCCGCACATCCCACTGCGGGGCTGGGGGCTCGGCTGGGGCCCGTTCAGCTCTGCAGAGAGCGACCCCGGGACGGCCACGCGGCCGCCTCGACCTCCCACCCTGCGTGTCCCCACAGTGCCAGGAGCCCCGGTGCCCCGTAACGGGCGTCACCCAGCCGGTGGGCGCCGGCCACGCACCTTCCCCCTTCTCCTGTCCCTTTGGGGCAGGAGCCCTCGGGTGCTGCCAGCACGGGACAAAGAGCACCTTGTGAGCGCGTGTTTGGTGAGCAAACAGCCCGGGGCGGGAGCTGCTGGGAAGCCCGGGCTGCCTGGGCAGGGGCCTTGTGCCAGGGAAGGGGCTGGTTGGCGCGGCTCGTTTTTTACGAGGGCCGGGGCCTCGTTACAGGTGTAGCGTAACGCTGGGAGCACCGCTGGCAGCCCCCCCCCCCCCTCCCCGCCCCTCCCAGCCCGCAGCGCGGGGGGGCTGCCAGGTCCCGGTCCCGGTCCGTGCGCGGTCGGGTCAGTCGGTGCCTCCGCGGGGCTGGGGATTCCCCGGAGGGGAGCGGGCCCGGGGCTGTGCCCGGCGCTTGGCTTGGAGCCCCGGAGCCCGGAACCGCCCGTGCCTCGTGGCGCAGCTCTGCCACCGGCCCCGCGCCCTGGGGCGGCCGCACGCGGGCACTGCGCTCCCTTTGTTCCCAGACTGCTTTATTAACGCAGCGGGAGCTCACAGAAGGCGCAGCTCCCAGAAAAGGAAAGAAAAAAAAAGGAAAAAGAAGAAAAAGAAAAAGAGGGGCTGCGAGGGCGGCCCGGCCACCGGCTGTGCTCGGCTCTCCCCTTCCGGGAGCAAAGAGCAGGTCCCGGGGGCAGGCGGGACACCGCGGGGACACCGCAGCCCTCCGAGGTCCCCCCGGGAGCCGCTCCGTGAGGGTTTGCCCCGTCCTGCGGGCCCGGGGCTGGCTCCAGAAGTGCCAAGATCGGCGCAGACGGGCCCGGTGCACGGGGCTGCCGGAGCACGGGGTGGCCGCAGCGCCTGGGGACGAGCATGAGTGGGGGGCTCTGCCCGGTGTCACCTCCAGGGCCGGGAGGGGCCGGGGCCGCGGCACCGCGCTCGGGGCAGCGCCGTGGGCAGGGGCTCCTGCAGCTCGACCAGGATGGCTGCTTTCTGCTCAAATGAAGTCCAGCCCGAGTCCCTTCTCCTTCCAAGGTGCCGTGGGGGGGTGCGGCCGGCCCCGCAGCGAGCCCCCCCCCCGCTCCGTCGTGTCACCGGCACCGAGCCGAGCGGGACAGGGGGCTGCGGGGGGGTGGGAGGGCCGCGACCCACAGGGACCGTGCCCCCTCCCGGCCTCATTTCTCCTCCCGCTCGCTGCCCGTGCAGAGGCCGGGGTTGTCGGCCAGCGTCGCCCGCACCTTCTTCTTCTCCTTGAAGCGGCCGGAGTTGGAGACCTTCACGTGCTTGCCCTTGCTGCTCTTGTCCACGATCTTCTCCAGGCGGGCGGCGAACTCGGGCGTCCCCCCCTCGCCGCTGCCCTCGGGGCCGTCGCCGGCGTGGACGTCGGGGCTGTCGTACAGCACCTGGGGCATGGACTTGCGCTTCCGCAGGAAGGTCAGCTTCCACCAGCTGTGGCTCTCGGCCATCGCCGCGGGGCGCCTGGGGGGGGACGCGGGGGTTACGGCCGGGAAGGGGCCGGCACCGCCGCGCCGGGCTCCGCCTTGTCCCCGGGCTGCCCCCCGCAGCAGGGCCGGCAGCGGCCGCGGGAGCAAACAGGAACCGGGAAGCAGCCGGGAGCCGCCGGGGGCCGGGGCTTCGCGTCCCGGCCCCGGTGCTGCAGGGGGCAGCGGGACAGCCACGGGGCTTCCCCGTGCCGGGGGTCCCCCGGGCCCGTCCTGGGCGTGGGGACGAAGCGGCCCCGTGCCCGCCGGTGCCACCGCTGGCCCCGCGCACCGGCCCCCATCCCACAGCCCCCGCCCGGCTCCGCCAGCCGCAGAGCGCTGGCCCCGTGCCCCCGGCGGCGGTTTTGGTGCCGGTGTTCGAGGCCACCGCGTCGCCCGGCCCCGGGACGTGGCCAAAACCCCCGGTGGTCCGGGGCCTCCCGCCTCGGGGCCGCGCCGTGCCCGGTGGCACCGCCGGTGGCTGGCGGCGCCCCGCGCCCCCCCGAGAGCCTCGCTGCCCGTACCTGCGCCTCCCGCCCCGCCGCGGGCCGGGCACACCGGGCACACCGGGCACACCGGGCAGGGCCCGCACCTGCCGCTGCCCCGCCGCGAGTCAAGGTGAACCCGCGCCCAAACCCCTCCCGCCCGGGCAGGCGGCGGGGCCGGGCCGCGCTCCGCTGAATATTCATGACGGGTAGCGGCGGCCGGGCCCCGCCGGCGGCAGCCCCGAGCCCCGAGCCCCGGCCCCGGTCCGGGCTCCCCGGGCGGGTCCCCGACGGGGTTCGTCCCCCGGTGCCGGCCGTGTCCGAGGCGGGCTGCGGGGGCGCGGGGCGGCAGGGGGCGCCGGGCGGGGGCCGGGCAGGGCCCGGGGCGACCCCCCCGGTACCCGCTGTGCTGCGGGGGGGCTCCGGGGGGGAACGGGAGGGGGGCGTCGTGCGGCGGGAGCACGGCTCGGGGGGCGCGGGGCATGGCCGGGAGGGGCGGGGCCTGTCCGGGAGGGGCGGGGCCTGTTGGGGCGGTGGCGGGGCCTGTCCGGGAGGGGCGGGGCCTGTCCGGGAGGGGCGGGGGCTGACCGGGGCCGCCCTGCGCCCGTTCCCTGCCGCCCGTGCGCCACTGCGCGTGCGCGCTCCGCTCCGCCCCGAGTGCCCCTCCCGGCGGCGCCCCGCTCCCATTGGTCGGGCGCCCCCTCCTCCCTGCCAATCAGAACAGCGGCGCGTGGCGCTTGTTTCGCCCCGCCCCCGAGCCGCCTCCTCCCGATTGGCGGCGGGGCGGAGCTCGCCGGGCCGGGCGCGTCTCGATTGGCTGCGCGGCGGGAGCCGAGCGGGGATTGGTTGGGACGGGGGCGGGGCGGACGGGGCGAAGCGGAAGCGGCGGCGGCGGCGGCGGCGGCGGCGGCGGGCGCGATGCAGGTGGGGACGGGGACGGGGACGGGGACGGGGACGGAGGGAGGGAGGGAGGAGGGGTCGGGTCCCGGTCCCGGTCCCGGTCCCGGTCCCGGTCCCGGTCCCCGGGTCCCGATGCCCCCTCCCGCCGCCCGCAGGCCTCTCCGCAGGACTACCGGGACGTGCCCATCGACATCCAGACCAGCAAGCTGCTGGGTACGGCGGGGCCGGGGCTGGGGCCGGGGCCGGTACCGGGGCCGTCACGGGGCCGTCACCGGCCTCGGTCCCCCGGTGCCGCCCCGCCGCAGCCCCGCGCTGTCCCGCAGACTGGCTGCTGGACCGGCGGCACTGCGGGCGGCGCTGGCAGGCGCAGGCTCGGGCCGTGCGGCAGAGGATGGAGGCGGCGCTGCGGGACATGCCCGAGCACCCGGAGATCCGGCAGCTGCTGGCGGGCACCGGTGAGCGCACGCGAGCAGGGCGGGGGCCGGCTCCCCCCCCCCCTCGGTCCTGGTCCCGGTCCCGGCGCGTGGCCGCGGGGACGGCCCGGTAACGGCGTCTCCCCCCGCAGCCCTGCACTACTTCCACTGCCTGCGCATCGTGGAGATCCTCAGGGGCACCGAGGCCTCCACCAGGAACCTCTTTGGGCGCTACTCGTCCCAGCGCATGAAGGTGAGCGGGGACCGGGGCCGGGCCCGGGGCGGCAGCAGCCCCGCGCTCACTGACCCCCCCCTTCCCCTGCCTCCCCTCCAGGACTGGCAGGAGATCGTGGCGCTGTACGAGAAGGAGAACACCTACCTGGGTAGGGCTGGGGGCTGCGGTGGGGAGGGGGCACGCGGGGGGAGGCTGCCACGGGCCGCACGCAGCCGGCTCCGGGTGCCCGGGGGCCGGCAGGGCCCCGAGTGGCAGCTCAGGGCCCCGCCGCCGCCCCGCAGCCGAGCTCGCCAGCCTCCTGGTGCGCAGCATCAGCTACGAGGCCCCTGCGCTGCGGAAGCAGATCAGCCGCTGCCAGCAGGCCCAGCAGGACTTCGCGCGGCGTGAGGAGGAGTGTCAGCTGGCGGCCGCCGAGCTGCGGGAGCGCTTCTACGCCTCCTGCAAGCAGTACGGCATCGCCGTGAGTCCCCGGCCCTGTTGGGGGTGTCCCAGGGGTGTCCCCACAGCACCCTGCTGCCCGTGGCGGGAGCTGGGGGTGGAGGGTGACGCCTCTGCCCCTGCCCAGCTCTGGGAGCAGGGGGCGAAGCTGTCCGGGGGCGTTGGGGTTTCGCTTCCCCACCCCGACACGCCCCTGCTCCGTCCCCAGGGGGACAACGTGCGCCAGGAGCTGCTGGCCCTGGTGAAGGAGCTGCCCTCGCTGCTCTCCGAGATCGGGGCGGGAGCCGGCGCGCTCTCTGAGGCCATTGAGCTGTACGAGGCCTGCGTGGAGTTCGTGTGCGAGAGGTGGGCGCGGGGGCAGGACACCCGGGAGCATCTCCCAGGGGGACCCTGCTGGGCCGGGGGCCATCGGGGACTCCCTGCCCTGCACCCGACACCGAAGTCCCCCTGGTGCCCACCAGCTCGGCAGAGCCAGTGCTGCCCCTGCTGCGGCACGTGGGGAGGAGAGGCAACACCACCGTCTACGAGTGGAGGACGGGGCTCGAGCCCGTGCGGGTGGAGCGGCCGGAGGTGCAGGAGGTGCCGGAGCAGCCGAAGGAGGATGAGGTACGTGCCGGCCCGGCGGGGCCTGGGGCTGTGCTGCAGCGGGCCGGGGAGGCCGGCGTCTCCCAGCAGAGGTCTGCCTCTCCCCTGCGTTCCCGCTGCCTTCCTGCAGCGCCTGGTCCGGCTGCCAGGGCGCAGCGGCGGGGCCAGGGGCCGGTGGGGGCTGTGGGGCAGCGTCCTCCAGAAGGAACGGGGGAGGCTCAGGGGCGGTCGTTGCCCTTCTCACTGCAGATCGACTGGGGGGACTTCACGCTGGAGCCGAGTGGGGCGACCGACGGTGCTGCTGCCGGCGGGGGAGCGCAGGACGAGATCGACTGGGGCATCGCGCTGGAGCCCAGCCCGCAGGTCATGTCTGGGTGCAAGCTCCTGCTGGGGCACTGGGGGTGTTGTGGGTGCCCCCCCCCCGCTGCGTGCCCCCCCTCACCGCATGCCTTTTGTTCTGCAGCAGGACGATGGCATTGACTGGGGCGATGGTGAGAGTGACGGGGCCCAGATCTTGGTGTTGGAGGCTGGCACCAACGGTGAGCGTGGCCGCACGGGGGTCCCTGCACCCCCTGCCCTGGGTGCGGAGCAGAAGCTGGGAGGTGGGCAGGGGGCAGAGCTGCGCTGTCGGAGCTGTGGAACTCTCCTCTCCGCTCCCCCCCAGTGCCTGAGGGGGTTGCTTGCGGCTCTGACGCCCTGACGCTGCTGGAGCACGCCGAGACGCGGAACCAGTTCATCGATGAGCTCATGGAGGTGAGCAGTGCCGGGGGCAGCTCAGGCACCGTCCCCAGGCAGGGGGAGGTGCCGGCCGCCCCCCCAGCAGCCCTGTTCCCGCAGCTGGAGCTGTTCCTGGCGCAGCGCCTGGTGGAGATGGAGGAGGAGGCCGACTTCCTGGCCGCCAGCCAGTTCCAGCTGGCCCCTGCCGCGCTGCAGGGCCAGACCAGCGCCCGCGTGGGCTCGCTGCTGGCCAGCACCCGGGCGCTGCTGGGCCAGCTGGGCACCCGCCGCATGCAGCACCTCTTCACCATCCTCGCCTCCCCCAGGTTGCCTCACCAGGGGGGAGATTGGGGGTCGGGGCTGGGGGCAGCAGGGTGACGGAGGGGCTGCCTCTCCCCCCCGCAGGTACGTGGACCGTGTCAGCGAGCTGCTGCAGCAGAAGCTGAGGCAGGCGGAGCTGCTGCTGGCCAAGAGGGAGGCGCTGAGCCAGAAGCGGCAGGAGGCGCTGGCCGAGCAGGGCGCCCTGGAGCCCAAGCTCGACCGCCTGCTGGAGAGGACCGGGGAGCTCCAGCGGCTGGTGAGGGACGGAGCGGGGCTGCCCCCGCCGCCCCCCCCCCCGCCGCCCCTCACCCGGCCTCTGTCCTGCAGATCGAGGCCGACATCTCCAAGCGCTACGGCGGGAGGCCGGTGAACCTGATGGGCATCTCGCTGTGAGACCGAGGGGTCCTGGACCCCCCCCGGGGTCCTGACCCCCCCCCCTCGAGGGGTCCTGGGCCCCTGCTCCCCTTTGTCCCTCCCCAGCGGCCTCGTGGCCGCGGGCTGGGCGCTGCTCAATAAAGCTGAAGCCCCATCCCTGCGTCTGTCTCACTGTGCCCCAGGGGGGTCTCGATTTGGGGGGGTGGGGAGAGGAGCCCCCAGCCCAGGGCTGGCACCAGGCTGAGCCCAGGACCCCAGCGCCCGGCCTCGGGGGGCTGCTGCTGGGGCCTGGCTCCCTCCGCCCCCCACCCCGTTACCACCTTCACGGGCCGCGGGCCGCGAGCGATGGGTGGAATTCCCGTGGTGGGGGGGGCGTGGGTGCCCCCGGCCCGCCGGGGCTGCGCGGGGGGGCTCCGGGGGCCGGCCCCGCCGTCTCTGCGGCGCACAAAGCGCCTTTATCTGCCGCGGGGCCCCGGCCCCTGACCCCCCCGCCCCCCGCGGCCGGGTCAGGGGGCAGCAGCGGGGCCGGGGCCGGCGGCACCGCGGGGTCTTAACGGGGATTAAGGGGGGGGG
>NW_023311361.1:0-1496 GCF_011077185.1 Oxyura jamaicensis | reverse complement strand
TTGGCAGATCCCCTAGTATTGACTAACCAGGTGGCCTTTGCCAAATGTGTGTCCCAATTTCTGAATGTCCCAGCACCCATTGCTTTCAGTGTAGTCTTTAACAGTCCATTGTATCGTTCAACTTTACCGGAGGCTGGTGCATGATAGGGGATGTGATACACCCACTCAAGACCATGTTCTTTGGCCCAAGTGTCTATAAGGTTGTTTCGGAAATGAGTCCCATTGTCTGACTCAATTCTTTCTGGGGTGCCATGTCACCATAGCACTTGCTTTTCAAGGCCCAGGATAGTGTTCCGGGTGGTGGCATGGGGCACAGGATATGTTTCCAGACATCCGGTGGTTGCTTCCACCATTGTAAGTACGTGGCGCTTACCATTGCGGGTTTGAGGGAGTGTGATGTAATCAATCTGCCAGGCCTCTCCATATTTATATTTCAGCCATTGCCCTCCATACCAAAGAGGCTTTGACCGTTTGGCTTGCTTGATTGCAGCACGTTTCACAATCATGAATAACCTGTGCTATAGTGTCCATGGTCAGGTCCACCCCTCGATCACGAGCCCATCTGTATGTTGCATCTCTACCTTGATGGCTCGAGGTTTCATAGGCCCATCGGGCTATAAATAATTCACCTTTATGTTGCCAGTCCAGGTCCACCTGAGCCACTTCAATCTTAGCAGCCTGATCTACCTGCTGGTTGTTCTGATGTTCTTCAGTAGCCTGATTCTTGGGTACATGAGCATCTACGTGGCGTACCTTTACAACCAGGTTCTCTACCCGGGCAGCAATATCTTGCCATAAAGCAGCAGCCCAGATGGGTTTGCCCCTGCGCTGCCAGTTCTGTTTCCATTGCTGTAACCACCCCCACAGGGCATTTGTTACCATCCATGAATGAGTATAGAGGTAGAGAACTGGCCACTTTTCTCGTTCAGCAATATCTAAAGCCAGCTGGATGGCTTTCACTTCTGCAAATTGACTCGATTCACCTTCTCCCTCAGCAGCTTCTGCAACTCGTCGTGTAGGACTCTATACAGCAGCTTTCCATGTCTGATGCTTTCCCACAATACGACAGGACCCATCAGTGAACAGGGCATATTGCTTTTCTGGTAGCTTGTTGTACAGTGAGGCTTCTTCAGCACGGACCACCTCCACCTCCAGTGATATCCCAAAGTATTTGCCTTCTGGCCAGTCCACAATCACTTCCAAGATTCCTGGGCGACTGGGGTTTCCTATCCAAGCCCGCTGAGTAATCAGTGCAACCCACTTGCTCCATGTAGCATCAGTTGCATGATGTGTAGAGGGGACCCGTTGAACATCCAGCCCAGTACCGGCAGTCGGGGTGCCAGGAGGAGCTGTGCTTCAGTACCAACCACTTCCAAAGCAGATCGAACTCCTTCATATGCTGCCAATATATCCCTTTTGATTGGAGTGTAGCGGGCCTCAGTTCCTCTGTATCCCCGACTCCAAAACCCTAGGGGTCGACCTCGAGTTTCCCCAGG
>NW_023311360.1:0-5001 GCF_011077185.1 Oxyura jamaicensis | reverse complement strand
AAAAAAAAAAAAAACAAAACACCGGTGAAAGCAGCAGAAAAACGTGTCCCACGTTCGTCTCGGGGAGGAAATAACTGCCCTGAGTAACGTGCCCTTCCCAGGGTGAACCCAACGTGCCCAGGGCCTTGGGGGCAGGCAGAGAAGGAACCTGTGACTCTCAGCGTGGTGTCTCCCGAGAATCGCAGCTTACTCCAGGTCTTCTGGTCTCACAGGATGAGGCAGAGGTATAATTAATTCCTTCTCCATCTCTCCGGAAAGAGCTTTTCTCCTGTCTGTGACAAAGGAGAAAAACGTTACGATTGTGGGAGTCATTATACAAAGCCACGCTCAGTGACTTCATGACTACAGTTACGATCGTTTTTAACCAAAAACACCTCCGTCGAGATGTTACCACTGCAAACGTAGCGCTGCACAAAAATTCAACTCAAGAGGAAGGAAAGGGCAAGCTAAAAGGACGAAGGACGTGACCAAAGGCACCCGCAATAATCACCTGGTAGATGGCTGTCCACAGCCCTCGGATTTCACGCTCGTCTTTCCTGACGAATTCATCCTGATTGCCCATCAGCAATCGGTAATAAGGTTTATTAATCTTCCTACGTTAAGTCTGCCGATTTTGCCCTCTATCCTCCCACTAATCCATTCAGAAGAGGTATTACTAAGATCAACTTAAAATACGTCCTTTCTCTCTCTCTGGATATACACAGATATATCTATAAGAAATAATAATTAAGCAAAACAATACAAATCACAGACTAATAAGGATTCTTCCGCTGGGGATTAAATATTCCTAAACACCCCCCCCCCCTTCCCCCACTTCCACGGGGTGTTCCCTGGAAACACTCCAATTCCGGGCAATCCAATCCCTTTTACTCATTAACGCATTAAGAATTCTTCTAAGGAGAAGAACGGTGAAGGTTGACAATGGATAGTTTTAACGGTTTTACCCTGAAAAGTCTCTGTTAATGCAGTCTCCCCGGTATCAGGGCTAACTGATGCTTTTACCCGGGTACGAGTCCACCCTTTCTCAGCCCTTCTTCCTGCCGTCTCAGTAACCGGGAGCACTCGGAACAGTCCTTCCCACGCAGGTTGCAGCTTCGACTCTCTCCACGTTCACAATCTCCTGCTCGGAAGGGATGGATCAGGACTTCCAAGGCCTCCAACTTTACATGCTGTCGCACTAGGGGAACTCGGTGCGAGGACTCTAAGGAACGGGACGGAGCGTAGAGCAAAGTGAGAACGCCACGGGTAGGCTCAGTGACGAGACGGGGACCCGATGCTCTCGTGCGCACCGAGACTGACAAGCTGCACGTTTGCTACCCTGAGCCAACGACCTGTCACGTTTCTAACAAAACGTTGCACTCTAGGGAACTTCTGTTCCTTACAGCATCACTGTCATACCGACACACACCTCCGTACCAAAAGCTCCGTGCCTCCGAGGTGCAACCACCCCTCAGTGAGCACGCGCTCTGAATTTCTCAGACCCCTATCTATAGCTTTAAAGGAAAGCAAGAAAACGTTTTGCCAATCATAACCAAGAAATGCCCGACTAGAGTCACTCGGGCTCCTCCCAAAAGGGACGGACAACCGTCACAGAATCACAGAGTATCCCGAGCTGGAAGGGGGACACAAGGACCGTGGAGCCCAACTCCCGGCACCACACAGGTCAACCCCAGAATTCAGACCAGGTGACCAAGTGCCCAGCCCAAACGCTTCTTCAACTCTGACAGGCTCGGTGCAGTGACCGCTGCCCTGGGGAGACCGTTCCCGTGCGTGACAACCCTCTCGGTGAAGAGCCTCTTCCCGAGGTCCGGCCTGAACCTCTCCGGCCGCGGCATGACACCTTTCCTGAGGGTCCTGTGACCGCTCGCTAAAGAGAACAGGTCGGCGGGTCACGTAGGTGGGCTGAATTGAAAGGGGAAGATACCGTCACAAAGGATACCTTTCTGCCTTCCGGGAGCAGTCGACGGGCCGAGCCCTCGGATTTTGTGGTCGTCTTTCCCGACGAATGAATCCCGGAAGAACAGAAAAGATACACAACGTGTCCACGACGACTTCTGAGGAGGCTACCGGAAAGAAAAACAGAAAAAGAGAAGCAGCAAGCGGCTCGTACCTCAGTTTTGTTAACAGAGTAACATTAACACACTAGAAATTTCTCTCTCTCTCTGTATAAACTAACAAGCGTTTGGAACTTTAGAACCACTTGAGTAACAATCATTAGGTAGGCCTACGCTGAAAGCCAGGACTACGCTTAAGCGATTAAGTACGCACGGAGCCTGATCTGTGAAACGCTGAAAACGCCCCACAACCACTGGGGGTCTTACGCACGGCGTACGCCGTGAATTTCTGCACAAACGTGCATCTTAATACACAAAGAGGAGGGGCGAGGCGGACAAAGGTTTTAGAGATGCATCGAGACCAGAACAGCCACTGGGGAATCGCTCAGATGTGCAAAGCTCAGCTAAATCTCGCACAAATCCACCGAGGGAAGGAGGCTACCTACTTGTCTGCTTAAAATAACCTCTACAATAAAAAACGCACTGCAAAACCAAAAATGAAACCATCACCCGGCAAAGCAAACGTCTGGAATACAAAGGGCTAAAACTGACAGCTGAGGTTTGATTCTTTAGCGATGTCAAAGGTCTTCGGATCCTGCCTGACTTCTCGGGGGTGGTGGCATTGCAGCACAGGCACGAGGGGATCGGGAAGATCGCAACAGGCCAAACGCGGTGCTGAGCTCCTAACGGACGCGCTGGGGGGATGGCACTGACGAGAGCGAGACAGGCTGTCAGCCTTCTGCACGAGCCGAGGAAGAGGAGCGCGAGCGTCCGAAGATGCTGTTTCTTCTCACGCTTCACTTAACGCACACCGTCTTGAAAGCCGGGCCGTCTTCTCGGGGAACAGATAAGGAGGTAGAGTTTAGCGGCTCCAGGGACGCTTCGGGATCTTCTGCCTTTCTCTAGTTAGCTGCTATCCAGAAAACCAGAGCAGCTGAGATAGAGAGTTCTATTCAAAATCTGGGGTAATAACAAAAGCACGGGATTTGAAAAGCACAACAAAACAAACACACGCTTGCACGGAAAAGAGGTGAAGCTACCTCATTCATTTCCCAATTCCCCTGCAAACTCTACGCTCAGCTCCTCTTCACTCCCCAGCCTATCCAAACACAGGGCAGACGCATCAGTTCTCATCGTTCTCGGTAAAAAGGCGACATTCTCATGCTTGCTGTCACAGATCACCTCTTTCCAGCACGCTTTCCTGCGAGCTATGCTAATTCCTCCAGGCTTTTTCATATATGCCAGAAACCTCGCTCTTTTCTTATCTTAACGACCATCTCGGTGGGAGTCGCCGAGCAGCTACCTTTGCTTCTGCCGTCTTCACAAATACAAATAAAACAGTACTCCGGCAACGCTCTGTGACAAACCTGGCAACGCGCGCATCGACCCCTTACGGAAGGAAGGAAAGAATTTGCAGGCAACATCCAGAAAGTATGACTTGGTTAGATATCAGAGCGGTGGGGCAGAATTACAATGCTACAAAAGTCCATGCCTATGCTCCTGGGACCGTACACACCTTGCTGGAATACAAAAAAAAAAAAAAAGCAAGGTCACTGTGTGGAACAAGTTCACTCACGCTTCACTCGCTCAATTCTTGCTGTGAACTACAAGAACATTTCAGGAAGCGTTCTTTTAAACCCGTACAAACGTTCGGATTTGTCTCCGTTTGGCCTCGTGAGAGCTGAAACTTGCAGCGTAAAGACCGTTTATAAAAGGCTTTACCAGCTAGGCTTTTCACGCACGGATCTGGTCGCCCTTCTGGATAACATTCGGCGCTCTCCCCCTTCCCCCAACAAGGAAAATGAGCTTAAAGACCACAAACTGGGACTTCGGGGAGGTGTGACTCCATTTTTCACCTTACCCAATACACGCTGTGGCTTCGCTACGCTACTACGCCTTCGCCGGGACTGCATCACAGAGTCTCGCTGCTATCGCTGCTGTCTGGGAGGTTGGCAGACTTCCCCAAACTAATTGAAACGAGCGTCTTCCGTTGTGACGGACAGCAGAGCCAACGATGTCTCTCGTCGGCTGGGGAGTCCTGCCGGCAGTACCAGCAGCCCTCTCTCGCACAGCCCCATCTAGCTTTTGGGGTCCGCCCCACTCATCCTCGGCGGTGGGAAGTTCTTCCAGAAGCAGACCGACTGCTAGTCGCTCCTCGCTGGAGCTGAGGCTCTGCGAGGCTTTGCTTGCTTGCTCCCCTCCCTCCCCCTTCATTTCCAAGCTTAAACCTGCAGCCAGCGGCAACCTGCGCCTCCCGGCCCCGGCTCGGGGAAAGACCGGCCGCGCACCCCGGAGCCCACGTGGCCGCCGGCACCACAGAACTACAGCTCCCAGCACGCCTCGGGACGGAGCAGTCCAGCCAACCCGGGGGGGGGGTGGGGGGGGCGGCCAAACGCACACGTCGTGCCGCCGCCGCCGCCGCCGCCGCCGCCCTCTCAGCGCCCCCCCCCCTTCCCCGCCCGCCGCCTCCCGCCGCTCCGCCGCCCTCTCCCCCAGCCCCCCGATAACCCCGGGCAGTGCAAACCCCGCCGCACGCCCGCTCCGCTCCGGCGCGCCCCCGCCCCGCACAAGGGACGCTTCCGCAGAAGCCGCCTCGCCCTCGCCCCCGCCCGGCCCGGCCCCGACCACCAACCTCGTTGCAGCACCGCGCCTCGGCGGCCCGAGCCGAGCCGAGCCGAGCCCGGCCCGAGTGCTTCCGCCCGCTCTGCCGGCAAGCCCCGCACGCCATCTTTCGCCCTGGGTTCCTCCGAGCCAATCACGGGCTGCTTCCGCCCTCATGAAGGCGCGCCAGGACGTCACTTCCGCCCTCAGGGTCCAGCCAATCACAGCGCTGCTTCCCTGGGGGAAGGCAACCCTGAGGGTGCCCCCGCCTTGCTTTTTTTTTATTTCCCTTCTTTACAAAAACAAACAAACAAAAACGTCCGGGTATTCTTGGCGTGCGAAAAAA
>NW_023311359.1:0-1755 GCF_011077185.1 Oxyura jamaicensis | reverse complement strand
CGTGTAAGAAAGTAGGATGTCACTTGTATTATTGCTTAACATCTGGAGGGTATTCAAAGGATCTCGTGCTCTTCTAAAGTTGTTGTTGTTTTTTTCCCATTGTTTTCTTCAGAAACTGTTCCGCACTGTCATTGAGCTAAGTAAGGGATCTGACGTATTTGACTTGGAAAAAGTATATGGCACGATTAATCAATGTATTTAGAAAGATTGGGAAGACTATGACAGAAGGGATTTGGTGGAGGTAATTTTTGTTTTGTCTTATAGCACTTAGTGTCACTGTTCTGCAGTATTTGTGCATTCTGGCTCCCACGGTTATTTAGCATTGCTCTTTCCTGCTTAGTGCGTCCAAGGGAGGTGCTTGGGTTGCCCAGGAAGATGTTGGTGTTTCCTGAGAGGTGGTAGTCAGTGGGTACTGAGTGGTGCTGCTGGAGTGACCCAGGAAGATGCCTGGGTTGTCTGGGGTGGTGCTTGGTTCCTCAGGAATATCCCTGGGTGCCTGGGGCTATGATTGGCTTCCCAGGGCACACAAGCATCTCCCTGCAGTACGTAAGCATACCTGTGGGGCAGAAGAAAAGCCTCCGTGGAGCACACAAAGCTATCCCCTGTTCACCAAAGGTTCTGCCCCTGTCACCAAAGGATCTCCCTGCAGCACAGAAGCACCTTCCTGGAACACCCAAGCACCTCACTGGAGTACCCAGTGATTTCCCCATCGCACTCCTCCATCTGAGTGGAGAACCCAAGCATCTCCCCAGGGCTCCAAAGCCCCACGTGGGGCACCCAAACAGGTCACTGGAGATGGGAAGCACCTCCCTTGGCAGCCAAGAGCTTCCATGGGGTGCATAAGCACCTTGCAGGCATCCTCCCAGGGAACATAAACATTTTCCTGGTGGACCCATGCATCTCCTCCTAGCATTCAACCATTTCACTCCAAATACTCTCCTCCACCAAAAAACCATGTCTTTGGCAAAGTCAAGAAGCTACGTAGAGCACTTGAGCATCTCCCCAGGGCACCAAAGCACAGCTTTAAAGCACAGGAGTACCTCCCCTGTTTCATGCCAGGACCTCTTTGGATGACCCAAGCATCTCCCACAGGAAAGAAGCATCTCCCTGGAGCACCCTGGGATCTCGATTTCAAGATCCCTTGGTTGCCCTGGGACCTGTGTGGGTGCTCCAGGAAGGTGCCTAGTGTCTAATGGAAGTGAAGAGCTTGTCCAAGAAGATGTTTGGGTACTCGAGTGTGGTGCTTGCATGGCCTGGGGAGGTGCTGGAGTGCTCTGGGAGATGCCTGAGATCCCTGGAAATGCCTGGCTCCCTGGGTGAGCTGCCTGTGGGATCGAGGGAGGTGCTTGAGAGCCCTGCTGAGATGCGTGGGGATGCAGGAAGCTGTGTGGGTGCTCGAGAGTAATGCTTGAACAGTGTGGGGAGATGTTTTGGAGCTCCAAGATGACACTTCTGTTCCCCAGGGAGATGCACGGTTGCTCTAGGGAGGTGCATGGCTGCTGTGTGGAGATGCTTGGGTGTTCCAAGGATGATCCTGGGTGCCCATGGAGATGCGTGGGTGCCCCCAGGTAATCCTTTGGTTCCTCTTGGTTTGCTCAAGGAATGGATGTGTACAAAGAATGATACTTGGGTTCTGTAAATACGCTTGGAAACCCTCACTGCTTTCAGTGCATACAGGGGGAATTCTAAAGACGTAACTGCAAAACATTGCACTCAAAAGTCCCCTTTATTTTATTTTATTTAAAAAAAAAAAAA
>NW_023311358.1:0-3336 GCF_011077185.1 Oxyura jamaicensis | reverse complement strand
TGCTCTGAAACCACAGGCAGCAGCCAAGGGAGGATGTTGTGGTTGGGTGACAGGCTATAGATATATCCCCACCCTCCATGCACCTCGCTCCATTTGCAGCATGTTTTTGCTTTCCCACGCCTGCACAGAGCAGCTCTCAAGGTGTGCTGGCTGTGCAAGGCGAGAAGATGCCACAGAAAGCTGGAAACACAGCAAAACCTCCCCTTCACCACCAGCTGCTGTTTGTCCCAGAGCAGGGTGATGGGAGGGGAAATGGGGCTGGCCATTGAGTGCTGACCCCAGGCAGCTGCTGCCCAAGGTCTGTATGAGTTTCAGCCCTCCACTGATGGTCAGGAAGGGCTTTGTGTGTTTTTTTACCCCCACAGACTCCACCATCACCCACGTTCGACGCGACAGGGTGAGTCGTGGCACAGCTGTGCTCAGCTCCCTTCTGCACTCCTGCACCTGGTGCCTGCTCATTGTGCAGGGCTCACAGTCAGCAGCTGAAGTAACAGGGCTTTCTTTTCCCCCTAAAGCCTCCCGTGCTGCAGATGAGCAGCACCACGACGTATGCCACGGTGACCCGCACCCAGCCCCGATAGCGCTGCCACAGGGCAAGGGCACAGGAGCCTTGCCCACAGCTGCCTTTGCTCTCTTGCAGAGGGCTCCTGCAGCTGTAAGGTGGGGCTGGAGGTGCACTTTGGGCTTCTTTGGGTTTTGCTGTCACAGGGAAGGGCTGTGTGTGTCTTGCCAAGAGGATGTAGGACTCACACCTCTAGTTGCAATACATGAAGACCTCTAATATATATGAAGTATACCAAATCATTGTGTGAGTGTATTGATGTTTCTTTACCGAGTGAGAACCTCTCCCTGTGCTCAGTGGAAGATGTGTCTCCCTCAACTGCACGATAAAGACACACAGTCTTCTATCTGCACGATAAAGACACAAAGTCTTCTATCCACCCACACAGATGCACATTTGGACGTACAGGGACACGTACTGCTGCAGGAGCGTGCTTCCATGTGGGTGCCAGTCAGTGTGTGCACTGAAGACGTGGTTTTGATTACATGAAGAGGAAACATCTCTGACTTTGTTCTGTGGCTTAATGCGGCAGCCAGCTAAGCAACACACAGCTCTTCACTTGCCCCCTCCCTTCACCCCTGTCTCCCCCAAGCCAGTGAGAATGGGGAGAGAAACACACACACACACACAAAATAAAAATATATATACATAAAAAAATCATGGTTTGAGATAAAGACAGTTTAATAGGGCAGAAAAGAAAGGGAAATAACCATCATCAGCATAAGAATAGAATATATAAATAAAGCAGTGCACAAAGCTCCTTGTGCACCCCCAGCCTGCCCACTGGCAGGGCAGTGTGAGAAGCTGAGAAGTCCTTGGCTCAGTGTAAGCACGGCTCTGCAACAGCTGGACCATCGGGCTGTTATCAGCATTATTCTCACCTTAAACCCAAAACACAGAACCATCCCAGAGGCTAGGAAGAAAATTATCTCTATCCCAGCCAAATGCAGGACAGGTGCACACCAGGGCCTGGTGATGGAGGCACATTTTAAATGTAAACACACGGTCTAATTGGTTGTTTTTGTCCCAATATTTATATGGCCAACCGCATCCCTCAAAATCTTATTTATTTTTAATATCATTGATTTAAAATCTACATCTCTCCAGAAGTTTTTAAGATCATTCTGGAGAAGAGGTTTCACTTCCTGTTCCATTATCTGCTCTGCACTTTCATTCTGCAATTCTTGAACATATTTCCATGTTTTTTCTTCCAAAGTGTTCTCCAGCTGCTCTTTCCTACAGTCTTCTTCATCTTTACAGCAGCACCAGAAGGGATATGTGTGGAACAGGCTATAAACAATGACGATAAATGTAAGAATGAAGAGTCCTGAAACCTGGAAGTGAAAATATGAAAAGTGATGTTGCTGCTGGGCTTCATGTTCCTAAAAATGTTTTGCAGCTGACTAAGAGGAGTACGTTGCCCTCTTAAAAACCTTGCATTATTCAGACACCCGGTTCTTATAAAATACATTCCTCTCTCCTGCCACGGATAGATGACAGCTGATAGTAAGAAATACAAGCAACGAGATACCTGGTGGCTGATGACCATAAATACCAGTCTCTCTCTCTCCAGTAACACATTGCTTATATTTTGTATTTTCATAGGATTTCATTTAATAGCCAAATGCAAAACAAATGCATATATTTGCAGGATAAACATGGAGCAAGGTGTTTGAAGTTCAAGCTTTAGCCTCAGAGAGAACATCCTAATTAGGAACTCATACAGATAGACAGAAATTAAAAACGAGAGTGGTAAAAACAATGAAAAAAAAAGAATTCAAATGCAGTAAACTTAATCAGTTAACGATCATAATTGCAACTTAACAATTTGTTTGCCAAATAACGTGGTTTCCATGATGATATACATTTGAGATTCTTTACCCACACAAAAATAGGTGCAAATAAAATACCTAAAATTGCAGATTCCTAGGGCTCTTACCTGAGAAATTGAATAGGCTTCAGCGGGTGATTCTGCTGCTCTGGTTTGGTTTGCATTTTGATTGCTGTCCGCTTCCCTTCTTGAATCCACACATTCAATGTACCTGCCGTCCCACAGCAGGATCACACACCAGATCAGAGGAGGAAGAAATACCTTGCAAAGCATCTCACCCTTCTGTCGGTATGAACATTTCCCAAAGCTGCGAAACCAGAGAATGCAGGCAGGCTGGGACGCCAGGCTCAGGGCAAGTATAATTACAGCTGGACAGAAAAAATAGGTAAAAACATACAATTTCTTTAATGCTGTCCGTCGAGGACATTTAAATTCGGTCTCCATTATTTCTTCAACTATGAGCAGAATGATGGCACTAAGTGGTAGGGACATCACATTGGAATTATTTTTCCAACAATTCATAAATTCCTTTCTGGCTGGCATTTTGTTCAGCGGTCAATACTTCCCCAACTTGGGAGGACTAAGGAAGTCTATGCCTCCACCTCACCCAGTTTTTCTTCTTACACGCTTCTTGTAGCCATTTCTATAAATGATTAAGCAGCAGAGCAGAAGTGAAAATGAAACCAGACTCCATATCCACCAATGATCTGACTTTGTAGGTTTTGAAACCCATGCTTTTCACTTGCCAGTTTGTCAATGGCTGATTTATGTAAACCAAAGCCAGAAGCTGGGGCACTGAGGAAAGAGGCAAAAGGACCCGGGGAGCGGCAGCGTAAGCTGGTTGCACATATGCAGTAGGTCCCTGGTAAAAGAACCACGGTCTGAGTTTGCACCCGTGACAGTGTGACTTCAGCTGGGCCACTCAGAATCTGATGGTGAGAAA